>NW_018405801.1:1525068-1591409 GCF_002113885.1 Mizuhopecten yessoensis
ACGACTGAGTCATAGTCTGGGGTATTGGCTCTAACCGATCACCTGGCAAGTCAACCTCAATATCACTTCCCTCGATTAAAACTCTATAAAATGTTGCAAATCCCATTGGAACAAGTTCTTGTACTGTGCCCCTACCTTTGCCGTCAATTCGAACAGAATCCCCAATGTTTACGTCAGCCATGTTGTAGTAGGCCTATACTATAGTAGTAGTAGTAGTAGTGCGTAGGAATACGACCTAGTTCCCACGGTGTCGCGCGCTCATTTGCATCTTTATTGCACACGTTCAATATCAATTTTATTGCACCCCTTTATTGCACTGCAGAAGCCTTATATCATATAATAAATAGTAATAACATACAGAAAAAAAACAACTTATCAACTTTAAGTGTAGAACCTTGTGTGTGTGCATACATGGGCTTTATGCAGTGTAATAAAATGTTTGCTTAACCTTTTGGATAGCTTTTCAGCCTTTGATATCAGAGGTCAAGGTCACTTACTATAAATAGAACATCAGTTTGTGCACTGTATTTCAAATTCTGTTGGACTGATTACACTCAGATTTTATCTTGTCCTTCCTGGAAGAACGTGCCTGCTTGGGATAACTTTTCAGGTCCAGTGGTCAAAGGTCAATGGGTCACTCTAAATAGAAAATCTGTTTAATGCACTAATGCACAATATCTTGATTTCTCTTGGGCTGATTACACTCTTGACTTTATACAGTGCTTCTTCAAAGAAAGTGCCTGCTTGGGACAACTTTCCAGGCCCGGGTGTTAGGTCTCTATCACTGTTACTATATGAATAGAGAATCAGTTTATAAAATGCACTACTTATATTTTGAGTTCTGTTGGGCTGATTACACTCAAGACTTTATCCATTGCTTTTATAAAAAAAAAACTTGCTTTCACTAGTGTTTGCTACATGTATACCTAACCACAGTTTCTTTTAAATCTTCAATAAACATAATTATGGATAATAGTCACGGCGGCATTTAATATATATATATAAATCTTATTACCGGTTAGCTTGTAAATAACATAATAGTCATAATAATTAACGTTATATTCCAGAACGGAAATCATGATAGCAACAGGGACTGCATACTATTAATCTGTACGATAAGCGCCACGATTTCGATTTTCCGATCGTTTTTGCCTTTCTTCAGAGTAACACCCCTGTTTCCCTGCCTATTATGTTTACATTTCGCAGTTGATTCGGTACTCAAGGTCTTGCTCTGAATATCATTTCTTCCAAGATAGATATCGACTGCCGACGGACAAACTTACGGGGTTTCCAAAGATGAAGGTTTATGAAGACTTCCCTTTCAATTTCAACAGATTTCATCGACTTTATATATGCCAACCTTACTATTAACTATCTGGTTAGGTCTAATTAAATCCTTTCCAAACTTATTTATAAACATAACAAATATTCTTTCATACCAATCCAAATAAAATGTGTAGGGGAGATAACTCCAATTAAGCTGGTGAAATGAATATTTGTTCAACTATCCAGTACTCAACAGTGGTGGTTGGGCATTGAGAGCGGAACACCAACTTGTTCTAAACTACTGTTATAACAATGCATAATAAATAGCAGGACAGCTTTATCACTGTTGTTTTTTTTCAGTTCACAATACGTCTGTGTATAGTAAATCAACATCATCTTTCTAGAGAAAAACCTGAATATGATGCCTTTTTTAAAAATAAATCACTTCGCTCAACGCTAATGTATTTCAAGTTCTCTCTTTTTATCAATTCTGTTATACGTTTTCCTCAAAGTAACGACAATACTCTTTTATAACGCCAAAATGTTACCGGACAAATAGTGGCAGTAACACGAGGTCTCGGCGAATAATAAGGATGTCACATAGCTTCCTATCAGTAAAGTGTTTTGCTTTCAGATTAATTTCCATTGAAATGTTGGGAATAACAACAGCAATATATGCCCAGATTGAACACTAAATGCCTCAATCGCCAGTGCCTGTTATCAGGAATTTTCTTTCCTTCGAATTCACACAATGTCCATTTGACATCAACAAAGAAAGTGAACGTGTGATATATTTGGGAACCACGTCAGTTTGTTACAATTTACGAGAGAAAAGCCTTTTTATTTGTGTTTACAGACGCCCAGGAATACATAAAACTAGCGTGAGTAAAATGCTCCGGCGATAAAGCGAGCTGCTGTAGACAGACGCGTTGATCCTTTAACCCCACAATCCTGGCATAGCTTTAACACCTAGCTCTCAAATGTTCTACTAGAAAAGTGTAACCTTTTAACGTTAAAGTATCTCCCATATTCTTTATAGATTTGCCCCATAATTGGTAGGATATGGAAGAATGGCGTTAACTGGTAGACGAACGCACTGTTGTGTAATTCTCCATTTCGTACAGAAGCATGGTAATAAATGGATACTTATTCTATCAAAGGATCCAGTACATCTCCAATCCTGTTACGGTAAGCATAGAAGATAACGCGGCTGTGCCTCTCTCTGAGGAGTGCCCAGGGTGCTCCTATCAACTTCGCTAAAACCATATTACGGGGTTCCTTGATTATAATTTGGTAATAAAACATGATATTAAGAAATTGATTCAGGCGTATACATATAATACCTGTTGAAATCCATGAAGAATGTATGGAAATATGAGTATAACGGTCTTATATATGTTTTGAAGTGTAGTAGAATTGACACATATTTTGACGTTTCTATATTTTTCATGTATATATACGATAATGATTACTGTCAGCACGTGAAAATTAAAATGATGTAAATAAGCAGGGTCATACTTTAAATGCAATGTATAGAAAAAGAGAGGGACTACACACAGGCAACACATTTTTTAACAGTTTTTCATCATACGAATGATCTAGATTGGTTTCAATTATCCCTATAAAAAAATAGCAATTTATTTTATGTAGAGAAAAGTTTATAGAACGAGGACCTAGACTTTGCCGTCCTATGAGTTAGTTCTTTACCCTGTATTGGCTGTGTGATTGTTGGAAAACTAACACCCCTATCACCCAAAATTTGACCCCCGCAACTAGTATTTTTTTTCCTAAGTTCTGTCTGAAATGAAAGATTACCTATCTGGTTGCAGAATTATCTGGGTCTCAGTAAAGTTGTAAAACTTTTTTTTTTGCAATTTTGCGTCGTGTGCTGTTGTCAAAGTTTTACCTCCTGTAAAACTAGCTTTTCATGTGTAGGCACCCTTTCGGATTATGGCCAAAATTTTATTCCGAACCAAAAAAATCTTTTTTTTTTTTACAAATGTGAAGCTCACATAGCCAACTTCAACATGCTTATACCAATTTTAGTACAGTTTTTTTATAGTTTTTTTTACATATCATTATACAGGGGTAAGCCATTTAACAAAAATGTCACCCGTGGCCACAACCCTCTACTGTATACTGCTACCTCTGTTATCTTCAAAGGACAAAGGACAGATATCAGCCTCGTGATTGGTCAGGTTTTTCTCATCGGAGACTAATCAAATAGCTAGCCGCGTGCCTTCAATTTTGCTTAGACATATTCCAGAGGTGTATAGAGCGGAAGCGGGCGTAACCCCTGGAGTATTGAGGATGGTGCAATGTTTATCTAGAGAGTTCACTCATAAGAGGCATGCTCCTTAATTCAGTTCAAACTGAAAGTCATTTAAATGACATTTATTAAAAACAAAATTCTAATTACGCCATAAAGTGTTAGAACGAATCATGTTCCAGGGAAAACATTCTTTCGCAAAGCCTTTGCAGCAATCGTCAAATAGATTATTTTGCTCTGAATGTTGTTAACATGTATGAAATGCTTCGGAAATTTTATTTATCCTTATGATCAAAAAAGAATAATCCAAATGGTATGTGCAGAAACCTGGGCTATTTTAGGGAATAAAGGTAGTATTAATTTCATAAAAGAGTTTTTATTGAAAAGCTACATTCTTGTTTCCGCTAACTCTAATACACAATGACGTATCGTGTTCCTGTAAAAGGCAAACCCAATCAGCTTTATTTCACTGTGTGTAATATAGAGCGGTACAGGGTAAAAAACAGGTGTAGGAAATTCTATCTTACAGGAGAACACCTGTCCTTTATATTTTAAGTTACGCTTTCGATGCGTTACAAATCAAGTGTGATCCCGGAAGAGTTGCGTCCGGTGGTCGAACTGAGTGGACGTAGAACAGTCAGCTCCTGCTAATATAATATTATGTAAACCTTTTTGACTCGTCATGAGCTGCTTGGCTAACCTCACAGCGTGATTTTGTTCCTTGGATAATGATCAGCATCTTCTAGCCTGATATAGACAATACTATACCGGATAAGCGCCATTTTACCCGTACATGTATTCCAGTGGTCACTATTCAAGCCGCCATGTTTCGCTAGTATAAACTGTCTGTAAGAAATCTTCTAGCATTCCAACTATAACGTCATTACTGTATATTCATATAAATATATTTCATCAGTTTCATAATGAATGCAGCCATCAAGAATAGCATAAGTACGATCAACGCGATTACTGATCCTGACGTGATTAGTGAAGTTGTCGATGAACTTTTAAATAATGACCTTCCCAAGGACATACAGCTCTCCAAGCTTGGAAATCCCGATATCCAAAAACAGTTATCTGACCTTAATAAAAGACAGGATGCCTGAAGTTTCGTGGTATTCCTGAGAAAGAGGATGAGAATAGTGATTCTCTGATCATTGAAACATGCAACTGCCATCTTGGTGTGATGGTCACCGAGAGTGACATCAGCCGGTCCCACAGGGTAGGTCCGAAGTCCGACAAATTTCCCAGAGACATCATTGTTAAATATATATCCTATTGTGTACGTGTTTCTGTATATAGTGCCAGGTTTTCGCTTTTTGATAATTCATCGAAGTCGAGTAATGGATCCTCTCCCTCACCCCGACGCCCTGGTTATAAATTGTTTATTAACTAAGCGCACACAAAGCAGAGGGCCGAAGTGTTTAATAAAGCCCGGTATCTGAAATCAACTGGAGAAATATCAGGCACATGGCCCAATGACGGTAAGATAGTCATCAGAGACACTAATGGGGCCAAGGCCCATGTCACACATCTCAGTGAACTGTCTTCGTATCCTGACCTCCCTCAACAACAAGATCGTCGACGAGATCCACAACCCCGCATCAACATCCTAGCTTGGAGATTTAACCAACGCACTCATTCTGGCAACGAACCCTAATGTCCTCCCGAAAATGCAGTATCTTCCTTCCCAACCAACAGGTTCGACTCCCTCTCCCAGGATCAATAAGAAATATAATGACTTGTGCCATATGTGTAATTAAATTAGTTGTTTTCTTTTAAACACCGCTATATTCAACTAAGTAGTATGGCAGTGTGATACCAATTATTCACCTGAGAGAAACCAATTATACTGATTTTGTGTCATAGTCAAATTTGATTTCCCTAATCTGTGGAAGCACAGTATGTATTATGTGCATACTCACCTGTAAACTGAATATCTATACACACATATAATATAATTATATATTTGTAATTGTATGCAGTGTAAAGAATTCTATATAAAATATATACATTGCATGTTGACATTTTCATGGACAAGAAATCCCAAATGCAACGATTCAATTTTGTTGTTGATAAATGGTTCTGTCACAATTGCATTGTACATACAAACATGTACTAGTTATTCATACTGTATGTATGTATGTATATATCAAGACAACCCTTTCTACATTCTACATGTATGTTAAAAATACATGCCCTGTGAACAATACAAGTGTATAATCAAATTGTAAAACTACCTTGTAACATACCCATTAACAATCTGAAATTGAATGAAGTCTATTCTACCTTGTTAATATAAGTTCCATTCTTAGTCACGGTGTTTATAATGACTAGCTGCACTACTAAATGTATTTTTAGCTTGACCTAAAGGTCTTGGATATATGGAATACACTGTTGGATCGATATGATATTGAAATTTTATATAATGAATCTTACATGCCATATAGCTATAATCATCCTTCATCTGATTATCTACCATGGTACATGTATATATATATATATGTTTTAGCATTTTAGTATATCCCAAGAGACTGAATTATCAGAAAAAAATGGTTGGTACATGAGTAACCCGTTACTTGAGGAATCTACCACAATTTTTTTTCATAATCACTATTCTTTCTTTCTTCTTTTAATCTCACTCTGGGCGCCTCATTCTTCGTTTTATATTTGCATCTATATCAGTATATGGCATAGTGACCCCTTGTGTTCAATACAATAAAGAACAAATATGACTTACCGATAGTACGTGTTTTCGTCGTGTCAACAAGCTTGTCTCCCACGTGCATGTGCCCGCGTACGTGTCTTGCTCTAAACATGAAATTATATGTTTGATTTTATTCAGAATGATGATCCCTTTTCTGTCTTGCGTCTACTTCTATTACATAGCAGAGTTAAACTCTGATACCCGTTATAATCGATTTGTGGAACTAAATGTTGGCGTTCCAGTACGTGACTCTAATCGCAGGTGTTAGTTATATCACACACTCAGATACTATATTGTTATATTTTCTATTATTATTATCTATTTTAAAATGTTATCAAATATTTCTTTTGATGAATGATCACTGTTAACCTATCTGAAGTTGTTGTCATTTTATACAATCAATCTTAATGCCTCTAAAAATAACTCTCGAATACATAGAATGTGTTATGCAAGGACCTGTGTCTGACGAATCAGTCACTTCCGTTACTTCCCTTTACTTACTTTATCGTCTACATTTATGTATTTTCATTTCAAAATATCTATAAAATATATTTAGCTATATTTCTATAATGTTATTGTAATACTCTAGCCACCTATGGAAAGAATTTATATAGGCTTGCCTGTTATTCGATCCATTTAACCATAACACCACGTCAATAAAATCTGTTGAAATGAAGTGTGATGCCAAACTGTGTTATGACACAGATGAGGATCACAGCTGTCATGTCTCTGATAAGTCGTTTTTTCTAGCGTATTAAATAATACGTATTCCTCTAAGCATCTCTTGGTGGTAAGTTTGATATATCATACATTACTGCAGAAATTGTGCATTTTTTTCTTTATGTTAAATGTAGGCCGAATACCTCAAAACATCGCCAGTAAACACGGCACCAAGAGATATATTCGCGGAATCAAAACGTTAAACTAAGTCAGTTATATGGGTGCAATTACCGAAAGACTAGGTTTTGAATTGATTGAGAGGTCAACGAAAAATCGTTGTATTTGTAATACTTTATAACTAGTCAACCTAAACAAATTTGAATCAACATCGTATATTAATTATGTGTTTCGCATTTAAGGAAGGATTCATTGTTGTGTTTATTCATGGAAAAGCATCGTTGTTACATTTAGCTGAGGACACATTGTGTCTATATTAGGGACACATTGTGTCTGTATTAGGGACATATTGTGTCTGTATTAGGGACACATTGTGTCTGTATTAGGAACACATTGTGTATGTATTAGGGACATATTGTGTCTGTATTAGGGACACATTGTGTCTGTAATGTGTCTTTATTAGGGACACATTGTGTCTGTATTAGGGACACATTGTGTCTGTAATGTGTCTGTATTAGGGACACATTGTGTCTGTATTAGGGACACATTGTGTCTGTATTAGGGACACATTGTGTCTGTATTAGGGACACATTGTGTCTGTATTAGGGACACATTGTGTCTGTATTAGGGACACATTGTGTCTGTATTAGGGACACATTGTGTCTGTATTAGGGACACATTGTGTCTGTAATAGGGACACATTGTGTCTGTATTAGGGACACATTGTGTCTGTAATGTGTCTGTATTAGGGACACATTGTGTCTGTATTAGGGACACATTGTGTCTGTATTAGGGACACATTGTGTCTGTATTAGGGACACATTGTGTCTGTATTAGGGACACATTGTGTCTGTATTAGGGACACATTGTGTCTGTATTAGGGACACATTGTGTCTGTATTAGGGACACATTGTGTCTGTATTAGGGACACATTGTGTCTGTATTAGGGACACATTGTGTCTGTATTAGGGACACATTGTGTCTGTATTAGGGACACATTGTGTCTGTATTAGGGACACATTGTGTCTGTATTAGGGACACATTGTGTCTGTATTAGGGACACATTGTGTCTGTATTAGGGACACATTGTGTCTGTATTAGGGACACATTGTGTCTGTATTAGGGACACATTGTGTCTGTATTAGGGACACATTGTGTCTGTATTAGGGACACATTGTGTCTGTATTAGGGACACATTGTGTCTGTATTAGGGACACATTGTGTCTGTATTAGGGACACATTGTGTCTGTATTAGGGACACATTGTGTCTGTATTAGGGACACATTGTGTCTGTATTAGGGACACATTGTGTCTGTATTAGGGACACATTGTGTCTGTATTAGGGACACATTGTGTCTGTATTAGGGACACATTGTGTCTGTATTAGGGACACATTGTGTCTGTATTAGGGACACATTGTGTCTGTATTAGGGACACATTGTGTCTGTATTAGGGACACATTGTGTCTGTATTAGGGACACATTGTGTCTGTATTAGGGACACATTGTGTCTGTATTAGGGACACATTGTGTCTGTATTAGGGACACATTGTGTCTGTATTAGGGACACATTGTGTCTGTATTAGGGACACATTGTGTCTGTATTAGGGACACATTGTGTCTGTATTAGGGACACATTGTGTCTGTATTAGGGACACATTGTGTCTGTATTAGGGACACATTGTGTCTGTATTAGGGACACATTGTGTCTGTATTAGGGACACATTGTGTCTGTATTAGGGACACATTGTGTCTGTATTAGGGACACATTGTGTCTGTATTAGGGACACATTGTGTCTGTATTAGGGACACATTGTGTCTGTATTAGGGACACATTGTGTCTGTATTAGGGACACATTGTGTCTGTATTAGGGACACATTGTGTCTGTATTAGGGACACATTGTGTCTGTATTAGGGACACATTGTGTCTGTATTAGGGACATATTGTGTCTGTATTAGGGACACATTGTGTCTGTAATGTGTCTGTATTAGGGACACATTGTGTCTGTATTAGGGACACATTGTGTCTGTATTAGGGACACATTGTGTCTGTATTAGGGACACATTGTGTCTGTATTAGGGACACATTGTGTCTGTATTAGGGACACATTGTGTCTGTATTAGGGACACATTGTGTCTGTATTAGGGACACATTGTGTCTGTATTAGGGACACATTGTGTCTGTATTAGGGACACATTGTGTCTGTATTAGGGACACATTGTGTCTGTATTAGGGACACATTGTGTCTGTATTAGGGACACATTGTGTCTGTATTAGGGACACATTGTGTCTGTATTAGGGACACATTGTGTCTGTATTAGGGACACATTGTGTCTGTATTAGGGACACATTGTGTCTGTATTAGGGACACATTGTGTCTGTATTAGGGACACATTGTGTCTGTATTAGGGACACATTGTGTCTGTATTAGGGACACATTGTGTCTGTATTAGGGACACATTGTGTCTGTATTAGGGACACATTGTGTCTGTATTAGGGACACATTGTGTCTGTATTAGGGACACATTGTGTCTGTATTAGGGACACATTGTGTCTGTATTAGGGACACATTGTGTCTGTATTAGGGACACATTGTGTCTGTATTAGGGACACATTGTGTCTGTATTAGGGACACATTGTGTCTGTATTAGGGACACATTGTGTCTGTATTAGGGACACATTGTGTCTGTATTAGGGACACATTGTGTCTGTATTAGGGACACATTGTGTCTGTATTAGGGACACATTGTGTCTGTATTAGGGACACATTGTGTCTGTAATGTGTCTGTATTAGGGACACATTGTGTCTGTATTAGGGACATATTGTATTTTCATTTAGAAAACAGGAACAGTCCGTGCTGTGTTTTATTTTGCACTATCGAGTATTTGGAGCCTTGGGACGTATAAAAATAAGGCCAAAAGTTCTAAAAAACAAATATGAATGTTGTAATAAAATGTATTTAACCTTTCATAAATGTTGCCATACGAGCAATGTAGGAACGACGGTGGATTAATTACATTCCTGAGATATGAATGGTGTAACTGAACAGTTATTAACTCACAATTGTGAATCATATAAAATCATACTTGAAATATTTGATAGCACACAAGCATCACTCTGGAAACTTTATTCATTTTTAAAGTGATTAAATGACGCAATAGAGGAACATTAGTTATTACAGTTTGGCGCGGTTTTGGTTACAATTAAACAACTTGAAGTTATGAGACCCTGGGTTTATGACATGCCACATAGAAAAGGTTACTGTTACGCGTAAAATTAAATTACCATAATAAAATGATAGCACATTATGAACCCATTCCCACCTTTCCACCAAACATACCCGTAAAACTCGATTCGCAGTGATATATTATATACATCCAAGCTTATGATAAGTGTAAAAATTGTGACTTTTTTAGCATCTTGTTTTACCTTTCTCCAGCCGCCATTCTGTCAATCTGTTGACATATAGACACGTTGCCAATTTACTTACAGTTCAAACGATTCAGCTGTTCCGGGACAGTGTAACTAAATACACTCTACGCAGGAAGGACAAGAAAAAAAGCCCGAACATCAGAATGTGGTTTATATATGTCATAGCAAGAGTCGATAAGACTCAACATTTCCCTATAAAATAAAATAAAAAAATCAATAATTTCCTAACATTTCACATCGAAACAATGAAAAGGTACTCACTAGCACTTATATATTGTTCATTTGTCTTACTTCCTTAATGCTACGTGTTAAATTTACCTTATCAACTAACATGTGCGCGTTCACATGGGACCTACGGAAAACTATAATCATAAATATCTTTTCATTTTAGTACTTTGCATCAAAATGAGATTCTCACACGATTTCGTTGTGAAATAACAGTTCTAAAAGCTGAAAAAGAATCAGTAAAAAGGTGGTAAAATACCAACCGGGTCAACAAAAGTCAAAGAAGACCTCTTTTTCTCAAATAGATAGGATTGGCATTTTATACTGCGATACATCTAGCCAAAATATTTGTTCACAAACAATAATGTGTGTTCATTTTACTGTAAGTCTATTGTTTAATGTTCTCCATTCGGGCACTGACTGTGAGTGATTTGTTTCAGTGTTCCCTAGATGTAATAGACAATCGAAAGTAGAAAAGTGCTTGTTACATGATGTAGGCAGTGCTTGTTACATGATGTAGGTAGTGCTTGTTACATTATGTAGGCAGTGCTTGTTACATGATGTAGGCAGTGCTTGTTACGTGATGTAGGCAGTGCTTGTTTAATGTTCTGTGTTTCATATGTAGGTTGTGTTCATTACCTTGTTTCATATGTAGGCTGTGCCCGTAACCTTGTTTCATATGTAGGCTGTGTTCATTACCTTGTTTCATATGTAGGCTGTGCTCGGTACCTTGTTTCAGATTGAGGCTGTGCTCGGTACCTTGTTTCATATGTAGGCTGTGCTCATTATCTTGTTTCAGATGTAGGCTGTGCTCGTTACCTTGTTTCAGATGTAGGCTGTACTCGTTACCTTCTTTCAGATGTAGGCTGTGCTCATTACCTTGTTTCAGGTGTAGGCTGTACTCGTTACCTTGTTTAATGTGTGACTGTGCTCGTTACCTTGTTTTATATGTAGGCTGTGCTCAGTACCTTGTTTCAGATGTAGGCTGTGTTTATTACCTTGTTTCAGATGTAGGCTGTGCTCATTACCTTGTTTCAGATTGAGGCTGTGTTTATTACCTTGTTTCGGATGTAGGCTGTGCTCATTACCTTGTTTCAGATTGAGGCTGTGCTCGTTACCTTGTTTCAGTTTGAGGCTGTGCTCGTTACCTTGTTTCAGATGTAGGCTGTGCTCGTTACCTTGTTTCATATGTAGGCTGTGCTCGTTACCTTGTTTCAGATGTAGGCTGTGCTCGTTACCTTGTTTCATATGTAGGCTGTGCTCGTTACCTTGTTTCAGATGTAGGCTGTGCTCGTTACCTTGTTTCATATGTAGGCTGTGCTCGTTACCTTGTTTCAGATGTAGGCTGTGCTCGTTACCTTGTTTCATATGTAGGCTGTGCTCGTTACCTTGTTTCAGATGTAGGCTGTGCTCGTTACCTTGTTTCATATGTAGGCTGTGCTCGTTACCTTGTTTCAGATGTAGGCTGTGCTCGTTACCTTGTTTCATATGTAGGCTGTGCTCGTTACCTTGTTTCAGATGTAGGCTGTGCTCGTTACCTTGTTTCATATGTAGGCTGTGCTCGTTACCTTGTTTCATATGTAGGCTGTGCTCGGTACCTTGTTTCAGATGTAGGCTGTGCTTATTACCTTGTTTTAGATGTAGGCTGTGCCCGGTACCTTGTTTCATATGTAGGCTGTATTCGTTACATTGTTTCATATGTAGGCTGTGCTCGTTACCTTGTTTTATATGTAGGCTGTGTTCGGTACCTTGTTTCAAATGTAGACTGTGCTCGTTACCTTGTTTTATATGAAGGCTGTGCTAGGTACCTTGTTTTACATGTAGGCTGTGCTCGTTACCTTGTTTCATATGTAGGCTGTGTTCATTACCTTGTTTCATATGTAGGCTGTGCCCGTAACCTTGTTTCATATGTAGGCTGTGCTCGGTACCTTGTTTCAGATTGAGGCTGTGCTCGGTACCTTGTTTCATATGTAGGCTGTGCTCATTATCTTGTTTCAGATGTAGGCTGTGCTCGTTACCTTGTTTCATATGTAGGCTGTGCTCGGTACCTTGTTTCAGATGTAGGCTGTGCTTGTTACCGTGTTTCATATGTAGGCTGTGCTCGTTACATTGTTTCATATGTAGGCCGTGCTCGGTACCTTGTTTCAGATGTAGGCTGTGCTTGTTACCGTGTTTCATATGTAGGCTGTGCTCGTTACCATTTTTCATATGTAGGCTGTACTCGTTACCTTGTTTCATATGTAGGCTGTGCTCGTTACCGTGTTTCATATGTAGGCTGTGCTCGTTACATTGTTTCATATGTAGGCTGTGCTCGGTACCTTGTTTCATATGTAGGCTGTGCTCATTATCTTGTTTCAGATGTAGGCTGTGCTCGTTACCTTGTTTCAGATGTAGGCTGTACTCGTTACCTTGTTTCATATGTAGGCTGTGCTCGTTACATTGTTTCATATGTAGGCTGTGCTCGGTACCTTGTTTCATATGTAGGCTGTGCTCGTTACCGTGTTTCATATGTAGGCTGTGCTCGTTACATTGTTTCATATGTAGGCCGTGCTCGGTACCTTGTTTCAGATGTAGGCTGTGCTTATTACCTTGTTTTAGATGTAGGCTGTGCCCGGTACATTGTTTCATATGTAGGCTGTATTCGTTACATTGTTTCATATGTAGGCTGTGCTCGGTACCTTGTTTCAGATGTAGGCTGTGCTCGTTACCTTGTTTTATATGTAGGCTGTGCTCGTTACATTGTTTCATATGTAGGCTGTGCTCGGTACCTTGTTTCATATGTAGGCCGTGCTCGCTACCTTGTTTTACATGTAGGCTGTGCTCGTTACCATTTTTCATATGTAGGCTGTACTCGGTTCCTTGTTTCAGATGTAGGCTGTGCTCGTTACCATTTTTCATATGTAGGCTGTACTCGGTTCCTTGTTTCAGATGTAGGCTGTACCCGTTACCTTGTTTCATATGTAGGCTGTGCTCGTTACCTTGTTTTACATGTAGGCTGTGCTCGTTACCTTGTTTCATATGTAGGCTTTTCTCGTTACCTTGTTTCATATGTAGGCTGTGCTCGTTCCCTTGTTTTATATGTAGGCTGTGCTCGTTACCTTGTTTCATATGTAGGCTTTTCACGTTACCTTGTTTCATATGTAGGCTGTGCTCGTTACCTTTTTTATATGTAGGCTGTGCTCGTTACCTTGTTTCAGGTGTACGCTGTACTCGGAACTTTGTTTCATATGTAGGCTGTACTCGTTATCTTGTTTCATATGTAGGCTTTTCACGTTACCTTGTTTCATATGTAGGCTGTGCTCGTTACCTTGTTTTATATGTAGGCTGTGCTCGTTACCTTGTTTCAGGTGTAGGCTGTACTCGGTACTTTGTTTCATATGTAGGCTGTGCTCGTTACCTTGTGTCCGATGTAGGCTGTGCTCATTACCTTGTTTCAGATGTAGGATGTGCTCTTTACCATGTTTCAGATGTTAGCTATGCTTATGTAACATGCACCTTGTTTCAGTTTTAGGCTACGCTCGTTACCTTGTTTCAGATGTACAGGCTGTCCTTGTTACATTGTTTCAGTTTAGGCTGTGCTCGTTACTTTGTTTCAGATGTTAGCCATGCTTATGTAACATTACCTTGTTTCATATTTAGGCTGTATTGGTTACCTTGTTTTTCGGATGTAGGCTGTGCTGAGTTCCTTTTTTCGGTCCTTGTAAGTAGGGCGTAAGAATGTACCTGCTGCCCCTATTACTTGATCGTAAGAGGCGACTAAATTTGGGATCTTATCTTTTTCTAAACAACTTGCTTCTTCCTAATGTCTCCTCTGACAATGCCTCACTTTTGGCTTTTATTTGAGCGTTCGTCCCTGTGATGAAGGCAATTTAGGAGTGGGACGACTGGTTCGCCCGTTGTCAGAAAATGTTACCGGGCGAGACGTCCTGTTGGGTGTCTTCGGCAGTATGTTTCAGTGCAGTAGCTCTTTAAAGTCGGCATCAGTTCCGCGCTATCACAAGGAGACAAACACGACCATATTGCAGCCTCCCAACACACACACGCATACACTACACGCATGCATCTTGCACATATGGGAGGCCGTCCTTAAATGATCATATAGCTGTTGATAGTTTGGACGTTAAACAATACTAAACCAAACTAAACCAAAGTTCCTTTTTTCAGCTGTTGTCTGTGCTCGTTTCCTTGTTTCAGATAAAAGCTGTTTTCACAGGCCATTCCTTAATCTATATCAACCATAATACCCATCTAACAACTTTGTGGTTTTTAAGGAACAGTTGTGAGCAAGTTGTTACAGCTTGTCATCGTGGTCTGCACATCTTGCACTCGTCGCCCATATTGCAACGTTGTCCGTGGCTTAACTGTACCGTGTTTCAGATGTAGACTGTGCTTGTTACCTTATTCAGATGCATGTATAGGCTGTGATAGTTTCAATATTCAAAATATAGGCTGTTCTGCCAACATTGTATCAGATGAATTTCCTTGTTTCATATTAAGACTGCTGTCGGAAATTCTTTCCCAACACAGGGTTTCGAGAGATACAAGTTGATAAAGACACTGAACCAATTTTAGAGTTGCAATTATGATCTCTTTGGAAATTATTCCATTTCTTTACGATTCGTGCTATGAAGTCGTCTACCCGATGCTCATTTTGAAGAAATATCTTTTCTTGGATTTGATTTGTCTTTTTCATTGCCGGTTTCATCGACCAATTAGTTGATATTTACCCTTCAGAACGCCCTACTTGTTTTCCTCTAAGTCGCAATGTCAATTTCCACTGTTCATATTTTGCTTAAAAGCAAGTTCAAATAGCAGTTTTGTTCACACTTTGGTACTCTCTTGGCGGTTAGGATATTCGTCAAAATTATTCCTCCAAAAGATTGATAATTCATATGACAGTAAATATGATCACGAAATTATCCTCGTTATTTGTGTATAATGAGGACTGGATAATTACACTATCTAAAATTAATATCCCTTTGAATATGTCAATACATAACTAGAAGAAATAGGAACTCGATGAAATATGAATCTGATTAAATAAGCTTGTGTTGAAATGGGACTGTGACGAAATATAAGTGCGATGATATAAGATTTTGATAAAAAAAGATTTTGATGAAATAAGTTTGGTTTGAAATACGATTGTTATGATATATGATTGTAATGAACTAATCATCTCATAAAATATGATTGTCATGAAATATGACAGTGATGAAATAAGGTCGTGATGAAATATGACTGTGAACATTTTGATGGAACAAACATTTGATGAAAAAAGATCGAAAAATGATTGTAATGAATTATGACTGTGTTGAAATATAAGATTGTGAAGAATGGTTATAACATAAATAGAGGTTGATGTACGCTTATTGGTTCATGCTATCAATGTATAGCTTTTGTAACATCTTTGATTTGAAATATAAATCACATGATTTTTGCATCTGTACTGTTCTGTCTGTATTGATATTGAATCAGGACGCTTTCTAACTCGCCTCCGGACATATGGACTAATACATGTTTGCTGGCGTAAACTCCCTTCCCAGCTTACATATCTTATATACGTAAGAATTGTCTCTATAGTATCAGAAATATTGAACATAAAATTCATATTTGTATTCAGAGACGATTGCCATGGACCTCTTTAACCAGATAATTGAGTATGAATATTTTCATTTAGTCGCTTCATGAAAACATTCTCTCTTGGAATATTTGCGTTGTGTGTCGTCGAGCTAACTTGAATATTGACGATTTGTCCCTGATATATCCCGCTGTCATTTGTTACAACAGTGTTGTACATGCAGGCTAGCTAATAAGGCAAATGTGTGGAGCCCACGTCACAAAGATGACGTTGAAGGAGCGCAGAGAACTCCCAGGTGGTACTGCAGACAGTCTCACGAAAAACATAAAATGTGACAGCGCTGTCAATTTCTATTATGGACGGTTTTTAATGCAATGCACAGAGGGGTCATATATTCTTATATAGGGCAGGGGTTGCATCTTATAGATGTAAAGTGCAGTGGAATAAATGACAGTCGCACGCGCTTTGGTGGTCGACACGCTATTTTTACTGACGTCAGGAATATCAAATTATGTTGAAGTTTGTAATCTGAAAAATAAAAATGTTCTCTCTGTTTTTTCCCTCTATCCCAATCGAGACAGACCATCAATGGTCGCTATGACTAGCTAAGCACTCGCTTATGACCACATATACTACTGCACGTGTGCATGTCTTTTAGAGACATGAACGTATCATATTATAACGTCGTGTATATACAGTGCAGCAGGTCTGATTGAACTTTACTGATTACAAGGAGACGAAATAAATCATATTTTAATCACTTCACGCGCTCAGCAACGATGGCACGAAGAGTGATAAGTTATTGTTCTATTTTTAGTAAAACGAAATAAACTTAATTGTCCTTGCGGTAGGATAAATTAATCTTTGTTTCTCGGGCTTAACCTTCAGGTACGTGATTGATCTCTGGAAGACAAAGAATCGTGTTGACTCATCAAAAGAGCAATACATATATACTGTAACTATCTAATCACACAATAATGAAATAACTAAAGCATTGCTATGGAGTCGCCACTTTCCTTTTAAATGAAAGCAAGCTTTTCCTTTTTCGATAATCTTGTATGGCGGTTTGCCTTTTCTATCTTAATACCAAACAATAAGTTTGTATTCTCGAAAAATTATAAATTACTGCTATGCACAAATATGATTATTAAAACGCATTATCAAATTTTATAGCAAGGGGATCTCGAATCATGTCTTCTAATATGGTTTGTCTTGTCTATCAAGATGATAGAACCAAATTATGTATGCTGAATAGAAGTAGAAGTACAGACTTTCTCTGATTTGCCAATATGCATGGGGCATATTGAACATGCAAAAACTATATTGTAGAAAATCAGAACATTATGAGCCATTTACTGTTGAATATTATGAAAACCAAAATGACTGAGATAAACGTCGATGCGCTGCAGATAAGAAATACTGTACCGGATTTAGGAAATTCACTTAAAAATCCGAAAACACCAAGATATTTCATTTTCCGCAATAAGTCTATGTTCTTACACGTAGATACATGTAATACGTAATTATATATAGATCCTGTTACTTTTTTCCCCCAATATAAGTCTATATATAGGTGTGGGCGTTGGCATTCCAATGCTTTTCGCAAATATATTCGTCCGTGTACAACTTAAATGTTGGTTTGCTTGAGCCGATCAACCAGTCTTATCACAGTGTATAGTTCTATCACATCCTCCACCCACCTGAGACAACAAAGGACAAAACATTTTCAGTGTCACAGTTCATGCCAACCATCATGGAAACTTGAGATATTTGACATTTTCTTTGCTATCTCTTTATAAGTGTATTAAAAACCAATATGTACTTCAGTCTACACATATAGACGTTTCAACTGTTGTAGGTAATTCACTTTGACTATGTATTGACTTTAGTGGTGCAACCCCGCACTATGCTCATGTGAGCCTGCTTCAGCCGTTTCACGGTCCATACCAATCATGTTTTTGTATAAAAGTCTTAAAGTGTTATTTTGGTCCAGATCATTTCACTGCGTTTAATGACTTTTCAGTGCATAACGCATCACATTGTGAGCTTGCTTGAGCCGGTTCACTGTCTAAACTGTACATATTGTGTGTTTGTATTTTTGTTGTGGAGTATTGTCTACTGTTTGACAATACTTAGGTTGGTCTAGCCTTTTTCGTGGGGAAGTCATTCATGAGAGGGTTCCATGAATGCCTTTGTGGCGTTTTTTGGCAACCCCACTTAGGCTAGCTAAGGTTTTTAGTTATATTTTGATTGTAGTTGCTACCATGTTTGGTATATTTGCAACCACTTTGTATAATCTTAAGTTTTTGATGGAAGCCATCTGATGGCTTAATCAGTATAATAAATATAATGTCACCCTTTAGGTGACCATTTCACTCACATTGGTTGTTTGAGTTATTCTTGTTATGGGTGGAGAGGCATAAATATATATACATTTCAGATATACCTTTTTCATTAGTTTACATCGAAATTTCATTAATTTTTTTTATAGAAATAAAATACAGATTTAAAACTTTCAAAATGTACCGTAAGGGATATTTCACGCGAGTTGAATATGCTGTTTCTATAATCGGTTTCATTTTTTTTTCACTTTTACAGTATAAAACACACATTATAGATGAAGATCATGCGCATTAGCATTTTTCAGATTAACACAAAAAAGAGGGATATGATACTTAGAAATTCAATCAACTTTGATGCAATTGTAAAAAAAACTTTAGTAATTAAGGGATTATCACCAAGCATACTCTCGCTCAATGCTACATAAAGCGGGGTTCCAACTTATACTTCTTCCACAACCACTGTAGGTTTCCTCATTCATGACTCATTGAATATAACTGCCAGGAGTTGGTAAACATTTTTGGTTAACCACTAGTGGGTAACACCCTGCTGAACGTGATTTCATTGGTCGATCTTTGATTTATGACGTCACGTAACAATGCTATTTGGACGTTATGCTCCATTGGGGCTGTTTCCCCATTGGAAACACACATGATGTACTTTCAAGGGGAGAAATGTGTTTTTTCAGATAAAACACGAACGTTATGGGAGAAACAGGTCCCAAGACTCGTGATGATTAGTTAGCACATTATCTTACTCTCGTTCATTTAATTTCAAATTGTAAAAGACACTCTGTAAACCTCGTGTCTTTATACAATTTGACGATTAACTTACTCGAGGTAGATTAACATGATAACCAACCATAAGTCGTTGGGGAGTCTCTAATTCTGACATTAGCACAAATATTGCCTTACATGTGATATTTTTGTCTTTGCTGTTAATATAATGAGTTAATATAATATAATAATGTGTAAATCATATTACATATCATGCAAAGTTATCTTTCAAATTTGTTTGTTTTCAACCATAATGACAAATTATTTCAAAAGTACCGAACAATGTAAACAACGATGAAGCAGCCAGTTATTGTTTTATACATTTTTGTTGTTGCTCTTGTGATGAAGTTGAGGTGGTTGTGAAAATAATGTATCACATTTTGAACTATAACACGAATTTGGTTACATTTGCATCTTTACAGGTACAAAAATATCATTTTATATATGTTTCAGACATTGTAAAAACGGAAGGAATCAATATATTTTTCGTAGGATTAGTACATTTTTTAAGCGCACAAAATGTATGTACAGTGTACTTAAGACGTTATCTATTTGGTCATAGAAAGCGGTTGAACATATGGCCAAACGATCGGTCAATCAGTGCCCTCCGCAAAGAGTGATTTCCTGTTTAGACCGCTGAAAGTCTTCTTACTTTGGCGTGACCGGACACAGATTTATTGTACCTCCAACCGGAAGCGGAAACATCAAATATGGATTCAAAACCACTAGTCGGAAGTAATTTTGAGACATTGTCCACACATTGATAGAGTGTTTTATTCAGCTAAAACGCTCACGAACCAGTAGTTTGAAGCTTTATTACTTTTGTACCGCGATTCATTGGTTTGTGTCTACAATAATAAAACGATTAGCGTATATTCACTAAAGGCAACCTTTTGAATACCAGAGCCTTTACGTTTAGTTCTGTGAAGTTGCGGGCAGACTGTTGATTTATTGCTCTACACATCATGGATTACACGAACAGTGATGTGTGATGTAGTAAAGTGTTTTCTGAATCTCTATTTTAACCTATGCAAGTTGACTGTTTTGTCCTGGCTATTGCAAGACATAAAAATAAAGACATTCTTTATTGAGGGTAAATACATGTTTAGCCACGGGATGAAATTCGACATGTGCCTCAAACCTCCGACATTTTGATATATTATAATTTAATTTTGGTATTTCTCCAAATGCACGACTTTTTCAAGTTTTCTTTTTAACTAAAAACACAACACACAATGTTTGACGCGGCGGTATTTGCAATTCTAACTTTTGATTGGTTGAAGTTGCTCGGCAATGAAAGATTTGCGCATGTTGAGTTTGTTGCAAACTTATTTTGTTTTTATTTCAATAACACATATTTTTGTTCTGTTATGAACCTAAAACGTGTTGTCTGTTGGCTTAATTTTAAATGTTAAGGGGTAACTCTAACTGTTTTGGGGGGTTATACGGTACACACTGGAACAAAAGCTGTGTGCACTTTTGTACGGTACATACTGGGAAAAAACTGTGCGTCTCTATGCAAATTGCACACATTTTTCGATATATACCATATAGCTCTAAAAACACGCGAAGTAAAGTATCTTGCTCAAAGATACAACACAGTGCCGTGCCGTGACTCGAACACGGAACCCTTCTGTCACGAGCCCGGCGTCCTACCACTGAACTAATTCGTAATTTTGTATTGATCGTAAACTGATACAGTTTATAGATACAACCTTTGCATTAAACTTAATTACAACAAATATTTCCAGGACCATTCCATTAATACAACATTTAATTATCTACTAAATAATTTGCTCGTAATATGATTGCTTGATGGACAAATTTTCCTAAATTACACAATTCTTTCGTATTTACAGATGATGGAAATATTACTAATTTAAACACGGAGGGATTTATTCGACAATAGGGCTTAATATATTTGGTTCTCAAATCATTATACAAGGGGCATTTTTAACATGAAATGATATTCGTCCTCGGTGTCATTAAGACACACAGGGAAAGTTCGAAGCTGACGTGTAACATTTCTATGTCTGCCTGATTCGATAAGAAGACAATGTGAAGATAAACGTAATCTAACAATATTTTTTTTTTCAAATTAGCAGGAATTGGTGATCTACAACATGCCTGTATAAAACACATTTTGGCGACGAAAAAAACAAACAAAAAAACTCACACTCTTGCTTGAAATTGTCTAACAAATGTTGTTTTACAATATTTATAAAATTGTTTACATTTATAATATCTTGGGAAACCCAATTCGTTGTACCATTCGTTGTACATATACTCGTAACATCCTTTTGAAATACAATTGTTGGTAGAGGTTACCTTACACCAGTATTTAAATATTCTTAATATGCGTAAGAGGGACAATGGGAACCGCCCCGGTTCAAAGTATACCATAGCATTTGGTGTCGACCGTTTAACTCCAAGAATATTTTCACAAAAATCTAATTGTACCCTGTCGGTGTCAGGGGTTGTATGGAATCCCCATACTTCACTACTATATCCCGCCACACTTCCTACCTATGTGTCAAAGAGACTCAATAATGTGGAATACCGTAAAAACATGGATACACAAGCCTTTTTTAATACGAATAATGCTTTCCTACATTTTGATGCTAACTGCTTTTGCGATAAATTAAAGTTACCGTTATAGTTTAACAACAAGCCAAGATAGCAAAAAGTATCTACATCCTCAAGCAAGGTACCATTACAATACTATTTTTCATCCTGTGATATTTTACCAGACTTATGGAAAACCATAACTTTAGTTTTAGGGACATTAATCGTCTGAGACCACTTTTCAGTATAATTTTTAAGTTTGTCAAGCATTGACTGTAAACCATGTTTACTTTCGGAAAACAAAACCATGTCATTAATAAAAAAGTGCAAGTCTTGTAAGTCATGCGGCTGTACACCAGCCAGTAAAATATCAGTTTCACAGTCGTTAACAAACATGCTAAACAGAATCGGGGAGATTATCTCCCCTTGTAAGACCATGGTCTTGTTTTTTAAAAAAAAAGATATTTTCCGCCAACAAGAAGGGTGCTTGATTTAATATGACAATATGATTTTATTACCTACACAATTCTACCACGGACGCCAAGCTTAACTATTTTATACCATAGTTTACATCTGTTAATATTATCGAACGCTTTTTGATAGTCAACAAAACAATAATACAGTGTTTTTTATTACTGGTAAACTTGTTAATAATAGAGTGTAACGCAAATATTGCGTCGACTGTTCCCATTCCTGAACGAAAACCAAATTGGGCATTCGATAATATGTTGTTCTCGTCCACCCATTTACCTCGTATTAAGGATACTAGTGAATAATTTCAGCATGTTACTTAAGAGGCTCGATAGATACCGGGGTCAGTCGTGCTTCACAATGCCTCCTTAATTACCCCTTGATGTAAAATATAAAAAAAGCTTTCACAAAAATAGTTCGCTGTTATCATCACGTAATTGTGTGATTGTCCTAAATGTTAATTCCATGATACTGTATGTCATATTTGAAAAGCCTAATCAAATATCTGAAATACGTGTAATTTGGATTTTCACTTAAGTACATAACGACGTTAGCTCGGTCTTTATTACATGTAAGGCATTAAGGCAGATGATTTTATAAAAAAAATAATTCAGTGGCATTATCAAATGTCATTCTGTATCCAAATATAAATGTTCTCGCGTCACGATACACGCAGAAACACATTTATATTGTGTGATCTTCCTCGGTGTTTGTACGATAGTACATCACATATTTCTACAACTGTTCTTATAATCTGGGGATAAGTGTACAAGTATGTAAACAATACTGACAAAAAACCCCATATGATTTAGATTTCATTATTCTTCACCTTGTCACACAATGTTACTCTCTTCCTATTTCCTATAAAATATGCAAAAAAACAAATACAACACTTTCAAAGAAATGAACAAAAAAATAAAAATAAAAGGAAATACAAAAATTAAATTAAAATTGAAATAAAAGAAATTTAATTAGATTAAAAATATAGATAAAATAAATAACATCTTGAATTTCCGATTTACATTTTTAAGAAATACATCATTTTACACCAATATAAATATGTAAAACGTCATTCTGCTTTTCCAAGCACTTGCTCATCAGGCGAATGTTTACATAAGATGTTGTTGTTACCAAATTTATCAATTATAGCTTGATATATATAAACATGTACGCATGCCTAGCACACCATTCACTTAAGTCGTAGTTTGTTCGTTGAGTTTTAAACAGAGATCAATGCTCTATCTATAATTGGACCCTTTATGAAAACAATTACGAGGTTCGGCTGGCATGGGAAGGATAACTGATAATTTAAAGAAATATAAAGTACATGTATCATCTATAAACTACTTTATGCTTCTCCACTCATAACAAGAATAATTCAAACAAGAAATGTGATTGAAATGGCCACCCAAAGGGTGACATTATATTTATTATACTGATTAAGCCACCATGTGGCTTCTATCAAAAACTTAAGATTACTTTAAAAAACACATAAATACAAAGTGGTTGCAAATATACCAAACATGGTACATGGTAGCGACTACACTCAAAATATAACTAAAAACCTTAGCTAGCCTAAGTGGGGTTGCTAAAAAACGCCACAAAGACATTCATGGAACACCTCTCATGAATGACTAATAGAAGTAATTGTACTTCATATTAGTTTATTATTCATCTCGTCTTCAAACATTGTGAACTAAAATTGTCACAATTTCTATTTGTCATTAATAAAATGACATTTAACAACATTTTAAACTTAGTTGTTTGTTGTGATGTTAAATAGTGCAACAAAACAAGCTTCAGTCTCTGAACATATACTTATCCAAGCTGACATAAATGTAATTTAGTGGAACAATAAATATATCTATGTAAGTTGGCAATTACCATACATATTATATAATTATGTCAATATTTGTTATTCATGAATATGTACAGGCTCTTAGCTTTCAATGTTCTAATGAGTATAAGGAGCTAAATGTTTTACGTATTGGATGCAACCCAGCAGATAGATCATGAGTGACCATCGCGTCATTGTTATTTTTAAACTATATCGTGAATTAAGGGTGATTTTCATACTATGCCTGAACCCTTAGGGGCTAGTGGATGCGTGATCTGCATGTGACCGTTGGGTGAATAATCTGCTTGACCAATCAGCGTATTGCATTTCTCCCATCCATACCAATCAGCGCGGCGCGCACTACTGGGGTCTGGACACTGATGCGGCGGCCCCTTCATCACTTGTTGATTTCACTGTAGTAGTCTCTTTGGGATAATTTTGTGTGATGAAGTAATTTCTCCTATCCAGACATCTCAACTATATTAAAACCCACCATCCCTCCCTTTTAACTTCCTTATAATTACATTGTCTAGCTTTGAGCCTTTACAGTTATATCATTGTTTACACGTCTATGTTTGCCAATTCTGTATCCCATCTTTGTTGCTTCATTAAGAATAGAAGTCATTGTACTTCATATTAGTTTATAACTCATCTCGTCTTCAAAAACTGTGAACTAAAATTGTCACAATTTCTATTTGTCATTAATAAAATGACCTTTAACAACATATCTTTTATGTTCGTGGTATTCCTCCGCGTAAAACGTGTGTTTGTTTACGATTGTCTCTGATCGTGAATCTCGACAATCATTAGTCCTAGAAGTCGGAGGAACGATATGGAATGTTATTGATTTTTTTTAATGGAGAAATGTATAAGGTAGTAGTATATAGATGATTTAAAATATTTTCAGGGTTTGTTGATCGAATGATTTTCTAATCGTTCGCACGTGGATAAAATCTCGAGTTCACCTGCGGTTGTTCTCACAACCAACCCTAAAACCACATTGTGATACACTATAAAACCACATTGTGATACACTATAAGTACTTTGTTTACCAGAAACGGGAGACTGACATGCTCGAACCCATTAGTGTATGGTGTTTGTTATATCTAATATGGACGGATGTGTTCATCAATTTACGATGTTATAAAGGTAGACATATTTGAGGCGTTCGACACTTTTCCGGATAAAGGACAAAAATCAGTTCCTAGCAACATTATCATTGTAAACAGATCAATAGAAGCAACGAACATCCGTGTAGATATTAATTAGATTTAGGTGCAGTGAGACCATTTGTCCACAACACAAGGCCATGCAACGTTATACACATTGTATGTATCTACCAGATCATTGTTCCCTACGTATACATTAGAACATGTGTATAGATTAGAACACGTGATTTTGTCGACATGGTGATATTTTCACAAACCCGCTCTTTTTACAAGATATAAAAGAGACAGACTAGGATTTACAATACAGCTGTATATGAGGTTAAACCAATATTACAAAAATAAAACCAACAAAAAACAGTGATACTTTTTCAACGCATGTTCCCGAATCCAGGAAACTCCAATGAAAAAGTGTGGACAAGTCGTTCAAAACAACACAAATGGCAGTAATACTCGAGTTGTCCACGATATAAAAACAAGTAATGGGGTCAAACACATAAAATAGGTTATATTTGGGAAGTGGACGTACAAAGAAAAACAACAAATCCATTCTCACTTTGATAATTAAGACGTAGAATAACACGTTCTATCAAATAAATAAATACACAAATAGATTAATAAATAATAAATAAATAAATAGATTCATAAATAAATAAAATAAAAAATAAATTAACAATAAATAGATAAATAAATAAATAAAATAAATAATAAACAAATAATAAATAAATAAATAAATGAGTAAATAAAATAGATAAGGAAAGATAAAATGAATACAAAAATAAATAAATACATGAAAAGAATAAATCAAAATAGAAAATAAAAGACCAACATCTTTATTATTGCTTACGAATTAAGATACAGAAAGAAAAGCACACATTCCGTACGATCTGGAGCATTAAACACTACACAACAAGAGGGACAATCTTATACGGCTTGGGTATAAGAAAAGGAACCACACATTACCACGCACTATGAAATGGCTTGAGGATAAGCCTCTAAAACCCAAATGCGAACGCAACGGTTTTACATATATGTGACGTTATTTCTATAATTTCTTGGTACAAGCCTTTTCTGTTTATCCCAATAAGAACTTTTTAATAAGAACTTGTATACAGCATCACACACAACAATATTTGTGTATACAGATTGTTAAAAAAACAAGTTTACATCGAACAGACCTTTGTCATTTTTGTAGGTAGATGAGAATTAAGTGTGACGGAAAATATTGTATAACATCTCGACTTTACGAGAACCTCCAATTCAAAACATGATTATGACACAAGTAAGAAATGCACGGTCCCTTACACAAAAACAGGTATAGACCAATGTCTTTTCAGCATCACAAAATTAACTTATTCACCCCTGACGACACATTTCAACTCTTCCAATTTAAAAGTTGGAATAGTTCATCATGAAATTTCAAGGGTGAATGAGTTAAACATTCTTAAGAAGATCTTATCTGCCTGGCGCCATACCATTTATTTGATTGTCCTAAATACACATATTTTGCATTGCTGTAAAGGATTCATGAAGTACATTGCTAATATAACTGGTCGCTTAAAAGCGGGGATTACTCGAAAAGGCTTACAGGGTGATAAACAAACAGAAACATTGCGGTGTGCAAGGCTTCCAGGGAAAAACATTAAAAGATTCGTTTGGCGATAGACAGGAAAATTGGTAGTGACGTGGAAGGAAAGTTGCAAGTTTGGAGTTTACGCTATAAAACACAATTTACCGTGATCGTGAACGCCGCCGTATGAAGCCATATTAAAGGCTTAGACACTCCCCTTCAAAGTTGGCGACGCCTCGAGGGACTTTCAGAGGAGGAGCAGAATTCCTCACGTGTTCGTTTGACGGCGTTGATCAAGGATCGTGCAATATATAACCTTTTCGTAGAAAGAGAAAAATTGGCGTTCTCAAACCAAATATGGGACCTGTCTCCTGTAAGAGAAATCAATAACCAATTGGTTTTAAACTTTCAGTAAATAAGAGCAAAATTGTTGAGTTATTCAATAAATGATAGGTTGCATACGTATATATCATCACGGTATATTTCCCACCATCATGCAGAACTAGTTATTAATTTGTATTTATATAGCGCAAAATATAAGCTGTGAAATTACTCTAAGCGCTTTGCAGTTCATGTACATGTATAAATTTATGAGACGTTTAAATCATAGAAATATATACAATTATCGTGCTTGTCGCTGATATTCATTTTTATACTTGGATGGAGTATTATTACATGACGTGTGCTCAAGAGTTCAAAATTTAAACGTTAACACGCGAGTTTTAACATCCCACTTGAATTTTGCAATGGTTTCTGGCTGTCTGGCCGCGGATAGTAAAATATTCAACAAAATGGCTGAAATATTTCCGAAACATCGGTTTTCGTACTAGTTACAGTACCATATTTTGAACATCTCTCTCTCTCACAACAGACTTACATCATCTATAGCAAGAGAAAAATTGCCAATCACATGCCATGTACCTGATTTGTAGATATCAGGATCTGTAGTTTCTTGCTACAGCTGATATCGCCTCAATAATTTTGACACTGACCATAAGCCAAGGACACTATCTTTGCTCTTATTTGAGAGAAAACGTATAAGTTCTGTCTTTTACTGATTAATCAGATGTTAACTGTCGTTCATCGAAAGCTCCGTACTGGCCATACTTATCTCACACATGCTCATCTGCTAAAAGGGGAAATCCACTTACACATAGCACTCATGTGACTCTCCATATACAGTGGAACACACTTAAATATAATGTTCAGAGTTTAGATACATTCGTGATATATACTCCCATGTCACGGGCACTTAAAGTTATCATTCAACTATATAGAATATATTGATCTGTTTAATAAACGTTGATTCCATTAACCCACATACCTGTAACTCTTGTTACGGCATTTATACATATCTCTTTCCAATTCAATCTTTGAACGATATTTTAAACTTAATTTTCATATTTTACCCACTGACACTATTTTAACTTCAGAAGCCTATCCTGCTGTAGATTTCAAAAGATATATGAGGTTGTACATGTATATTATTTTAAGTTTTATTCTTCAAACGGTTGCCATCTACTAAAATATTATTCAGACCCTAAATTATCATAGTTGTCGATGAGCCGTTAAACTCAAACAAACAAACAAACAGATCGTTCATACTTTCTTGGATGCTGTCAATAGCATATTGTGGTTTGTTAACCATGTCACCGTATTAAGATCAATTACAGGTTGAAAGGGAGATTATTTGCATGGAGTTTAATCTCTAGACGCTAGGTCAAAGTATCATCCAAAGAAACGGTAGATGTGATACAGTACAAGGCGGTAGTCTTAATTTACTTTTCTAAAAATAGCTTTCTTGAAACTTATTGGAACTTTGACTCAACCAATGACTGCTTCATGCTTGAGGCAAAACAGGGAAGAAGCAATGCTTCAAAACATTTTTAGTAGACCTGTAGGAAACGGAGGCATCTCAAAGGACTTGGCCTGAGAGGTTGTGCTTATTTTGCACAACCAGACTGGCTTGGTTTCTTGTTGCAATTTGTAACAATGGCTTTGTTTCGAATTGGCTGCCAGTAGTCAACAGATATGTCTTTGTCTGCAACATAACTCACACCGCAGTTATTCAGTCTCAATGTACCTATTTCATCCAGGAAGCAATCGTCAAGCTTGTTGGACAGACCTTTAAGATGGAGAGCGTTGCAGGATGATTTCCTCCTTTCCTATATATGTTTTTTTTTGTGAATGAGAAAAACTATTTGTGTTCGTACCTCATACCGGTTTCATCTAGAAAATAATTCCTCTTGCATGAAATGGAACATGAAGTAACATGATTCTATAGACATCTGCTAATGAGTCTCTTCGCTTTTCTGTCTGCACTTCTGATTTTCCTCGCAGTGCTTGTAATTCTTCAAAACGCATTTAACATCAACGTAAATAACGTTTTCTTATCTGAATAGGTATTTGTGGTTAATGATATTTTCTATACAAGAAATGTATGCTTCAAGAAATGATTTCTTCCATCTTTAGTAGATTGAATAGCTGAAACAAGTTGAACGCATTTGATAACATGCCGAATGGAAATTTCAAAGTATTTCAGGAAGCTTGTCGCCTTTCCTGGTCATTTGGTTTACTGTTATTGAAGATGGTATACAGAAACAGCAAATGATAGCCATATGGGTCCCCATTAATATCACTCAGACACGGATTTACCAACGAAATCGCTCCGTGAAACGAAATACTTTCCCTATGATGACACATTTAGTGTATAGCTATGGGCACGTATAAGCTTCTGTTCCATCCAGTTAATGACCGCGGAAATTAAAAGCACGGCTAACTGACGAACATCAACATCTTCTAGCAAGGACATATGGGACAACATGAGTTTAGATTGATTTCTAATCCATTCAAGCGCCTTGCAGCCTTTTGACAATGTTTGTATATATTAGATAAATGATATACTCTTACTAGCTCATACATATTTTACAAAAAGCTCGTCGCATCATCCCAAACATCGCAGTACAAAAAGTACAAAGCAATAAGGATAACACATTTTATTAACTGTCATTTTTGTAGATACGTTCGATGCAATTTCACAGTATTTGGTGTTTCTTTTGAACACTGAAGCGGTAAAATAACCATTCTTCCATATCACTCAGTTTACTAGTCTCGTTCAACCAGACGCTTGATCACTTATAATTCAAGAGTCTGGTCAAACACTGTACTTTAAAATTACCATCATCAGAGGGCAGTGTTTTTACTTACGTTTACGGACGTTATGTCAACGCCATTAAAATTTTCAATGAATAATGAAATGAATAAAAAAACTTACCTATACATGCATTTCTGAAGTATCCATGTATTCACTCTTATCGAGAAAAATGTTAGGGAATGTGTCAAATCTCCAGAATAATGCCATATATTTCCACTGAATAAATCATAACTGAGCATAAAGCCAACAAGGCTGACTGAAGTTGGTAAAAGCATTCAAAACACCTACAAGTTCTAACTCTGGTAATCTGGCTTGACTTGTATCAATAGCCTTGTTAGCTCCATGAACTATTGTAAAATATCTGATGAAAATGCATGAAATCATTCTTTTTGAAGCATTTTCTTACATTTTTCTCGTTAATAGTGAAAACATGGATACTTCAGGAATGCATGTACAGGTAATTTTTTCAGAAATTAATATATTCAATGTAATTTTGCGCCACTCAAATTCTGACTTCAAAACATGAAAAGGATGTGTCAACTTTTGACCAATGAAATAATTTACCAGAATTCGTGTAAGCCTCGTTATGATGTCACAAAACGAAAATACTGGGGTTGACCAGACTCTCTGTTCGGCGTAGGTTGCGCAGGCAATACGAGTCTGGTTGAACGAGACTATCAGTTTACCAACCTTAATACATGTTACTTGATGATTCTGAGATTCTGTGTTAAGCGTTAACAAAAGAAGATGATTGGTATTCATTAATAAAGTTCATAAAAGGTGTTAGGAGTAAGTGTGATTTTAAAATAAGAATGAAATGACTCAAAAGGCTGTCTACGTTGAACAATTTTTTGCCATTGCATTCCAATGTATATTTCAACGATCTATTGGCACAAGCAGGTCGTTTATAACCATTACACGTTGGACTGGTATAAAGGTCGGCAACAAGCAGTTCAGGGAAGAAAACGTTACCGTCACAAAGATAATATATACACCATTTCAAGGGTCTCTTTCGCCAAGTAATGGTTTCATTTTTCCAAGTCCTCCCCCCAACCCCCACCATCCTTGCTCTTCCTCCTCCCGATATCCAACAAGATTAGCTAAGAATTGCGATATCTGAAATATCAACATATTTATACTTGCATTGCTTAACCAATTTTTTTTTTAGACTGGACAATACAGTTTTGAACTCTATCGCATATTTTTTTATTTTGAGCTGTTGAGAGGTTATAATCTCCATAACGCAATACATTAGTAGAGAGTTGGTAAGAAAGGCGATCAAGGCATGGGGTTTGGGTGATACATCTGCGTGCAGGCAGCGACGTACCAGACTGCTGTCGCAATATGTAACGGTACCACTATAGGAAACAGAATGTCATCGAACAACCTTGTACCAGTAAGCACTGACAGTCATGTCGCCCGTGGGATACAGTACTGAAGAGAAATCATAGGCGTATATATATGCATGTATATTGTATATAGGAACTTTGATATACGGGATGGAATAGGAAATAATTTGCTTCCATAATCAGATAATGATAATCAATACCAATGATTGCTTCAAAGGCGCGTCGATCTATTTCATAGAAATACTTAAATCATGTAGCCACATATTCGCGATTAGAGATTTATCATCCCAATCTGAGCGAATTCTCCTTCAGACTCCTAGAATACGGCTAGGAGAGGAAAATATCACCGATAGGCTATTTGTGTTACGTGACTATTAAAGGAAATGATCGTTTGATCATTTCGTTGATTGCATTTTGCAACACTGTAATTTTCACGACTGATAGAGACGACAAGACTCAACGTTCTGTTGAAAGTGGTAATGACAATAACGCCATTTAGCGGAGTCATATGTTTCCATGTATGGTTAGATTGAACAGAATCTGTTTCAATTATATTTTTGATAAAAGGTTACGATAACATATACATGTAGTGAAAAAATAAAGTATATAAAAAATATAAAGCATTTTGTGCCATGATAAAAATGAATTTATTAACAGTTAAGCAAGAAAATGTGATGTTACAAAATAAGCTAATAATTCTCAGTACATATTTAAAGGAGATATTTTATAGTATTAAATTGCTTCTTTGACAACCCACACACGATAACAAATGACACTATGTTGGCATTGTATGTAGTTTCGTTATGCTCCTTTAAGGTCGAGAGAGTGTAAAGGAGTCTATCGTCTAGATGATGATGAAGATCTTGTCCTATATGTATAAGGTATTACAAGTTTAGCCTATCAATACTAAGCGGTAAAACTAGCACTTTGAAATAAAACCTCATAAGAATATTACTGTTATACGAATCATGTAACTACAAGGATATGTACACAAAAGAATTCACGAAATAACAAGTTGGAAATAAGGAAGATTATTAATTTTGTAAATTCCGAAAACCCGTAAAAAATGGTATTTATTTCGGACCAATACATTTCCAGCATTTATCAAAAACAAGCACATATCTTCCATTTTATCAGAAATGAATAAATATCTTCTATTGATTAAGTATTATAGTCGCAAACATGAACTCATTGGAAACTATTCTATTTCTTATACGATATGCATGTCGATCGTTTGACAAAGTAATCTAGTGGTAGGACGCCGAGCTCATGACCGAAGGGTTGCGGGTTCGAGTCACGTTACGGTACTGTGTTTAATCGTTGAGCAAGATACGTTACTCTGCTTGTTCCAGTCTACTCATCTGTAAATGAGTATGTAACTGGGCAATGCTAGAATTGTTGAATGCTACATGTAGCAGCTGTGAGCGCCAAAATGGCAGCACCAGCTGTTTGTTCCCTAAGGAGTTGAGAAAGATATTGGCTGGTTGCAAAGGCCCTATAACCACGGATAATAATTTGTGAACTGATTTAAGACTACCTTCGAACTAGGTTGTGATAAAGCGGTATGTAAGATTCTCGAATTATTAATACACTTATTAATTTGCCTTGGTGTGTCGTTAGATCTAATCCTGTCATCACTTTGAGGACGTGGCACTACTTAGATATGACCTAGATTTACAAGGCCAATGATTTCGCCAAAGAAGAAAACGCTTACTTTTATGGACATTTTGATCTTATTCCCATTCTTTGTTTTTCAATGGCCTGGATGCTTATTAACTAGGAACCATGATATTTTTAAATGCTCGAGGCTTTTCATACGTTACTTTCAATGTTCACTTTTCATCAGACTGCATGGTGTTTGTATAATAGTTTACTATCCCAGAGGCTGACGATTAGTGCTTCGGTTTCTTCACCAAATATAAGTAAAGTTTGGATGTCTGCAGTGTAACACAATGCATGTGTGTTTGAAATTTTGATTGGTTTACCCATCCAATACTTATTTTACAAGTGAAAGAGATCATTTGAATATTTGCTATTACAATGAATGTCATCACGTGTTTTATTCCAAAACATTATTTTGTTTTTTATTACTGGCAGCGTAGTTTGCTGATACATGTACATAGAAATGTGATATGCAAGGGAAATTATAACATGAAACACATGCCTCAGCCACATGCAAATTCATGGAGTATAAATGAAAAATTGCAAAGATAATGGATATTTACAAGAGGATGGGGTTGAGATGTTATCATAATCAGCAATGAATTCAACGGGGTATGGACGACTTGATACCTCCGTACAGGATACCGGAAAAGGATTGATGATAAGTTGCGTGAAACATTACATAGCACTGCAGTTATGTCTTGTTTACTATTGATTAACTGCGTTTGCAAATACCATTATCTGTTGTTGGTTTTATAAAAATCACACAAGCATATGATCTAGTTGATCAGACAAATAGCATTAGCTCAGGACGGAGATCTGCATTAGTGATAGGTTACCATGTTAATTGGATTCATAATTTGTGGTTATGTGCAAACCGCGTGAACATTGTATAAGGAATTTGTGCGATCGATGGTAGTGTATCTGCAATATCCGCAAACTATGACAGAAAGGCTTGCATTGCTGGAATGCACAAGAATTAAAAAAAAATTGAACTAAATGAGTGAAATCGAAATTTGAAATAGAATTTAACGCTGCAATAGTGATGACGGTTACTGAATCACGTGACGTGTCTACGCTGTTATATTGCATGGAGAAAAGCAAATCCTTCAAATGTCTTGATGAAGTACTTAATCTTTATGTGACAGACATAGTCGATCAGATTTCAAATACGATCGATGTTTTTGCTCTGGTTATTGGTTCCACTTTAAGGACCTGTGATCGAAAGCCGTATAATGGCGATGAAACCACGATGTCGTAAAGCTGTACCATTATGGTACACGACGTCTTCCGGTGCACTCTGTGTAGATGGCTAGGCGTACGCTTTTGTTTTCGCATGCGAGTGCAATCATAGAAGGTTTTCCCGCCAACTTGGCACTTCTCTTGCTATATTTAGGATTTTAAGGCAACACATCACAGTATTTGTTTATTACTTTTCTTTGTATGCTCACTATCTGACCCTACGTCATGAAATGAAAACAAATATTTTATAAATTCTGGAAAGGAAACTTGGTCGTGTGATTTTTTTCTCAATGAAATTAAATAATATTCATACATTTCTTTTGTAATACTAAATAAATCAATGCATAAAATAATGCATAAATAAATAAAAACATTACCTATACTTTTATTTTATTGGATAGCGAGCATTATTAACCATGCATTGTCATGCCAGGTGGACAACAGTAAAGCAATAATAATACAGGCGAAAATTGAAAATTAAATTTTGCATGTTTCCTTTACTAGAACGATTATACATATGTACATGGATAATAGAAATATCAACGACATGGATCACCTGTTGTGGAACTTTTGCTTGAAGATGCTGTTAACCAAACAAAGTAAACCTTTTTCTTCACCATATGATCATTTGGTCAACCAACAAATCATCAGGAATTTAATTGTTATACATCTTCGTGGTGAAAATGGCTGCAATTTGTCATTATATCTGAAAAAAATGATTGGTTTGGTTTGGTTTAATTTCGTTTAACGTCCTATTTACATCTAAGGTCATTTAAGGACGTGCCTCCAAGTTTGTAGTGTATGCGTGCTTGAGTGTGGGTATGTAGGAGACAGGTTATGTTGGTGTGCTTACCTCCTTGTTATAGCGCGGATCTAATGCCGAGTATATAGCGCTATTTCACTGAAATACCATGCCGAAGGCACCCGGCACAACATTCCGCCCGGTCACATTATACTGACAACGGGTGAACCAGTTGTTGCCAATCCCCTAAATGTTGACTTTGGTATGTCCCGGCCTGGGGACAGAACCCGTTTCCTTTCTCATCTGGGCGAACGTTTAACGTTAAATCCAAAAGTGAGGTGTTGCCAAGCAAGGCGCTAGGAAATAAAAGAGAGTTAGAAGAAGAAAAAAAGACAAAGATCTCAAATATTGCAATGAGTGCAGCAGATTTACTTTGGTCGCTTTTGTGTCCCCCCTAATACATGCAGTGGGTAACAGAAGGTGTATTATTTTCCGACCCCTCACCTGCAGGGGTATTTCTGGAAAATAGCATTGCTATTCACACGAGGCTAAATCAGTCAGCCAACACCTACTTCAAATATATACGCTTAAACCAATTCCTTAAACGACCTACATAGGTTTATGCGGTACCAATACGCTTTCTGTAGTATGAGGTGGCATATTTACCTAGAAAATACAGCCTTCAGAATCACCACAGCACTTATTCGGATTCCCTGCGTTAACAGCATGTGTGAGAGTAACATAGAATGGCAGACGAGGCGCTTCATTTCTTTGCGGAAGCAGTCTCCGAGGATGTCATTTATACATCTGAACTGGGTTAATAAGTAACATTACTTTCATTTCCGCCAATCGCATTGGGGAAATTTCAAGGGAGAGACAGGGAATGCTGCCGTAAATCTTATACCCACCACAACGGGGTGAAGGCTACAGGTTGATTACCAGACCTGCTGTCAGATCCGTCGTTACAACTATTCACATTTCACAAACAGTATCCCACATCATCCGAATCAATATATGCGTCCTCCGTGTTTCCGTGAACGTCGCCCCTTTAAGCAACTCACACATAATGTTTATTTTTTTTATCGTTTCAAATCTAATATCGTTATAAGCAGTTCTGTATTTTATTTCAACTCTTCTTGAGTCTTACTAAAGTCATGACATGAGTTGTGATTGTTGGTTTCGTGTAAACCAGTAACTATCAGTATTGAGTTTGTCTAACATTGAGTATATGCGTATTGTGATAATCAAATTAATTTTGATTTTCTTGATAAATACATCAAGCTCAGTAAGCAAACATATTGAAGCTGCACTGCAGTGATGGGTTTACGAAGAAAAGGAACAGCACTAATGAATAAATACATCTTTGATTATTTGAAACTTTTACATGCAGTATCTAATAATCAAAGATGTACAGGTAAATACACAATGTGCTGGAAAGATATGATATGTAGTTGTCATACCCTGATATTACGTTGACACACATTTTCATCGCATTACTTTTACATTGCCATGCTGCCATTATATAAAAAGTGTATTTGATAGTATATCATGTAATAGGAATAACATGCATACGGTATTCAATGGGAAAAGCCATTCAAATTTCGACCTAAGTTTTTTCAAAGTGCATTTTACCCGTATATATGGAAGTGTTACTGCCATAAATGTCAATCTAATGACATGTTCCTTCTTATCAAATTTGCCTACATCTTTATGAATATAAGATGATACATCTTATATGAACTTCCTCATTTGTTTAATCATAATCACGAGTAGGTCGGTGTTATGTTATATATATCCCGTCTTCGTGCGAATGAATATCAAGTTACTATATTTGAGTGAAAGTTAACGAAAACTATGCTATTTAACACACAGTGAAGTTCCTGTGGATCACCAACTGCTTGTCGCCTACTGCATTTACGTGTATATTGACATTCGCTGTTGTGAGAGCGTTAAACCCAAAACAAACCAAAACCCAGTAACTGCTGTCTTTAGGTCTTTACCAAAACCTCAAGTTTACTGACCGTCCTTTGTTGCATATATTGCCATAGGAATGTGTGTGAAGGTCGATGTTGCTGAGTTTTCTAAAACAATAAACGTAATTATATCTACAAACATTTTGAGAAAGAACCGAACGAAAAGTGATTACAAACCCACAATTGAATTGTATTTGATTGATGCTATTTCTTACTTCGTCAACTAGGTACAATTCAATTTCTATAGTTTCAAAAATCCTTGATAACATACATGCACATTTAGCCATTACACTTGTATCATCGAAAAAGTATCTCTTGGTATCTATATTCGTAGACTATTATATCGATTTTTAAATAAAAGTGTTTTTCCTATCAAAGAATGGCCTTTGTAATTTAAAGTGTATATGAACCTCTGGATAGTAAACAAAGGGAGCTTGAAAGCAAGATTGACTTTTGGAATGTTTAAAGTCAAAATTATTCATGGACATACTTGCAGGTTGGGGGGAAGAACAGACCTTCTTTATATCACTGTGCGTCGTAAAAGGCGACTAGTATGGTCCTGCAAAATCGGAAATTTTCTTCTATGAATTCTGCCAAGAAGACAATGAAGAAAATAAGTGTTGTCTTCGGCATGATATTTCAGTAAGGAAGCAATCTAAAGCCAGCACCAGACCTGCGCTATCGCAAGGAGGCAAACACATCAGCATACTCTACGTCCAGCATACAGACATGCACCAATATATTGCATAATGGCACGTCCATAAATGATCTTATCTGGTAATAGTACGTGTGATTTAAGAAGCTGTAACATGCATGTTTTTTGTTTCTCATAGAACTCAAGTGTAAATCGATTCTTTGAGAACAAATGAATTAAAGGTATATTTAATAAACACTTTAATACATGTTATTGATGGGCAAACTCAACGGGATATAAGCAACACGGTAATTTCAACTCTTGATTTACAACAGAAATGCAAAAGGCATTACTCCCCCCTTCCCCTGCCCTAACAAAAACACCCCAAAACAAAACAAAAAAACACCAAAACGTCAAAAAATTCAAACTTACTATCGACCAAACAATGGCAGAATATGATAAAAGGAAAGATTGATAATGAGACTTTTAAAACGAACAACGATAACAAGACAATAAAGTCCTGCAGGGGAGGTGTCTTTTGCTTTATACTTAGTATCAGTTAAGTAAATATATGTTAAGTTATGAGAATCAAGTTTGTTGTCATGTAAGACTCTGAAATGTGTGTTATAGGTGTAAAAAAGGGTCATGATACGGCGACGGAAATTATTTCTGTTTAGATGGGAACCAGTCAACGTAATACATGTATCGAGAAAATGTATCGGACATGCTCTGAGATAGCAGCTCGAATGTCACATGTCGACTCGTTTAAGGGACATAGAGGCTACATAAACATATCAAGTGAGTCTGCTTATGAAAAATAATAGTCGGATTTTGTTGGTAAATATTCATGAATATTTTTAAGATTTTATCGGGATTTCTACCTGTCTGACCGACGCGTTGTTCGGGGATTTCTTTGCGTCATTAAAACAAAATGACTGGCCGTGAAAGTGTAAGCGAGTGAAAATCGTTACTGCCTCAGTTACGAAGCGAAAAGTTGCCAAATGGTCAAAAGATAACACAAGGAGTACGTTACGGAGGCATTATTGCAGGTGAGATGCATTCAGAGGAGGAAATAAGTGCCTTAACAGTTGTACTACAATGTAGTACGGTGACTGTTTTCTTCCGAACAGCCAGTACGAAGTTGGATAAAGGTGAAATCGAATCGACAGAAATGCTGTTTATGTCTCTGTAAAGTAGTTAAAACATATGTTTATCAAGTATCTCAAAACGTTCCATATCTGACACATATTCTACATGTGCACGAAGTGGCTTTCCCAGGGATGTTAATTGTGTGTGATTACTAATATGACTTACCCGATGTTAACGTATGAAGAAAGTGAAAGTTTGAAAGAGAGTATACATGAATATATATAATGCATGGTCTATTAAAAAAAGGCATTGAGATGTAAAAGAAAACAAAAAACAAAAACCATTTCTCATTTTTTTTTTTATACTAGTCAATGCAAATATACACAATATGAAAACATTTGAAAAGGGACTTCGTCTCGTGAATATTCCTTTTTACAGAAAGGTTTGTCCCATGGTTCAGGGAAGATGTTTAGCCCCGTACCCAATTGTACCGGTCACATTCCAGTAATAGATATTTTCTGGTTTCTAAAAATAATGCCAAGATAAGATCTTCTGAAGATGAATAATTGCTGTTAAGGGGATTCAATAAGCATCAACACGGACTTAGAAATCATGTTCCTTGGTTTCATAGTGCGGTAAGAAGTGGTTGCCTAACGGCCCCTCTCTGGGTGCAGCATTTGAAACTTTGCATCTCGATCAACCACCGGTATTTACCGCCTCGTTTCAAAACCGTCACGTGACGTCATTGGCGCTTACAGTATAGGGGCTATAATTGTGAAGCGAAACTGGACTGGGTCGATCGTCGGCGACCAGATGGCTCAATTGGTAGAGCATCCGTCTAGAGTTCGGAGGGTCCCGGGTTCAAACCCTGGTCTGTCTGTGCATTTTTCCTGTCCTAATACAAAATATACTGTTAAGAAAGTAAAGAAAACGACAAAACAATCAAATTCGTCGTGCTGACCGAGATTCGTCGTGAGGTTATTATCGTCGTAATATCTATGTTTATTGGTGTGGTACTATTGCAATTCATGAATCTGAAGAGGATAACTGATTGTTATCTTAAAATTCAACTTCCCATGAACATATTGAACGCAAGGAGTTATTCAAAAATCTTCTTATTGCTTCTCAAAAACCAACACCAGTCGCTTACCAGGAGTTTAAATTTGTTCTTTCTATTCTTTAACAAGCTTTTATTAAAAAATCAACTCGATAAGAATACAAAAACAGATCGGTCAGAAATGTTGACTACACTCTTAAATCTCAATGGAATATCAATAGCATAATGTGTGTATTCATACCTGCAAATAGTGTAAGGTGTAACAAAAAATGTAACTGCTATCAATAAGCATGTCGTTTATAGCTGCGTTTGCAAGTTTGCCACGACCATGGACGGATGCGGGATATCCCTTGACGAAGTGCTACATTGTAACATCAATGAAACAATCATTTGGATTGACGACAGTATTAGCTAAGTAGATACTGTTTAAAATCGGACATAAAGAAAACTAAATGATCTTTAATTAAAGGGAATGTAGTTGTATAATTATTACTTGCCCATTGGCAGAGTGAATAGGAATAAATGTATACCGGAACATGTGCCTTTATTTGATATGTAAATATAAAACGAGAAGTTAAACAAGTATTGATGCAGATGCTGATATTGACAAATCGGGACAAGGTAAAATCTCAGAACGCCTGGTTTTAAATGCATGTTTTTCCTTTTCATAGAGAGGAAAAATGTGTTATTGAACATGTTACAGCTCATGAGGATGGGGCGTTAAAGCTACATATGGAAACTTAAACGCAATGAAATTATTTTTAAATACATACAATACCAAAGTGTTCGTATACTGTTTTCAGTAAGTTATGTTTTTGTTCAGGATGGGTACCTACGTATAAGACGTAGGGTTTGGGCCCTTGGTACCAGGAAAATGTCATGTCAATACCTTTTGCATCGTGTCTGAATATAGTTAGTGTTATATTGTGCCCAAAACTGGTTTATTGATAGACTAACTAAAACTGGCCTATATTTACATCAAAACTGTTCAATCAGCTGAACTCAATACATATATCTGCGCATGCTTGTCAAATTAAAGGGACATTTATTTTTTAATAAAGAAATGTTATTTTAAGAGAAACAAAAACAGCGAAAATATCTGATTCATTTTTCATTTCTTATGTCAGTGTAAGGAATGGGATATCTAATGTTTATCAATCCCTCGGATATTTTGTTGGCAACTGCTTATATTCAGTAATATTGTTTATAAAAAGACTTAATCTTTACTTATATCTCATAGAGAGACTAACACCAGCTCTTTTTCAAAGATTCGTGATCATGGAGTGCTGATTATAAGTTACATTGCATAATTATAATGGTGGTTATACGTTATATTTCCTGCAGTGATGAGTTCCAATTATATTTGATAAAGATCTAATTGATGCATATCAGATTTATTTCAATGAGTGTTAAATATCGAATATGTTTCATATGTTGGAGAATATCAGTTATATAACACAATGTCATAAATATCAGTTGCATTTCATTGCGTGATGAATATCAAATACAATGTATATTTCAACTCCGTGCTTATATTCTAAATGCTATTTATAGTGACATGTGTTCTGCCGGAACCGGACACCACATAATGAATGATACGTTACAAAACTTGATGATTGCATCAAGGTACATGTGGAATGCCATTAGCCAACAGTGTAATATCTTTGCAAATCTGCCAGTAAGGCATCGAACGTGCTTGTAACAAAATAGCAATCAGTGCGTTTCTGTCATAAGACTACCAACGATGATGCAGACAACCTCTCATGCTGTCCATAACGCAGATGTAACATTACAAAAAGCCGTAAGTGGAACGTTTCTATTATATATATTATCATGATATGAATCTTTCTTTAGTTTCCGTTGTATAAGGACGTTTCTATCACAACTTTACATTTTGACCTTATAAACCCTGATCCTGTTCTCTTTGTATTTTAGAACATTATTATCACACTTTTTTAATTAATATTTGTTTAATAACGTAGGAAAATTGTATAGATGAGCCAAAGTTTCTTCTTAGAATGTAAAAATAAAACCCGATACCAGACTAATAAAGACGTATTGCGAAAACTAGGGAAAACACTTTACAAAAGTAAAGTGGTCCAAAAGGGAGATCTGAAGAGTTGTTTCCCCGAGATAAATCAAGTTTCCCGATGGCGAAGCCCGAGGGAAACGAACAGTTACACTCCTTAAGGGAATGCATTCAACTGTCTGTATCATACCAAAGAAATATAGAATTTTTATATAATCGACAACCATCCCCAAAGAGTCTTAGTATCTTAAGTCATCGTAGGTCCATATTATATAAGCCCAAACTGATATTTTCTGTTTGTTTCTGTAGACTCATGCCGGGCTTCACGCGCTAGTAACGTTGACATTTTTGTTGCAGACTAGGTCAAGCCTGCTAGCTGCAATAGATTCATACAGTAGACAAGTTCCAACCTGAAGGTTTTGGCATTGATATCACTAACCCCACTTACTAGTAACTGTGTAACATGAATTGTTCGTTGTGTATACACATTCGTGGTTTTCATGGGTGCTGTTAAACCATGGAAATGAATACAACGAATTTGAATGATATACGTGTCTACAGTTTGTTAATATAGGATATCCACGGAGGTATTTACCACGAAACGATCTAAATGGCTTCAAGCCACGAAGGAATTTACCCACGAATAATGTCGTGTTATAAAGTACGGTAACTAATGGTACTATGATGTACTAGACCGTGTTTTGTTGGTAACAGGATACCCATGTTACACATAAGGGCTACTTGCTCGTTTCGGTGAAAACGTAATGCTAGATGATAAAATATGATTCTTAGATTGTTGCTTTCCTACAAAAAAAACAACAAATGTTCTAAATTGGTAGACTGCTATAAATGAAAGAACATTACAGTGGTCACTCCTCGTCGTACATTGGTCACTCCTCGTTGTATAGTGGTCACTCCTCGTCGTACAGTGGTCACTCCTCGTTGTATAGTGGTCACTCCTCGTCGTACAGTGGTCACTCAACGTCGTATAGTGGTCACTCCTCGTCGTACAGTGGTCACTCCTCGTCGTATCTTAGACGAGGTTGTGACAGTTACATCTTCACGGAGCATAGTTGCCCGAGGTCCAACGTCTGGCAAATGTCACATTTGCTTCACTTTCGCGCTTTATTTGTTGAGATAATTATGAATCCTGTATTTTTATATGGTTCTTTATTTCATTTTGTCTTGTATGTTAAAACCCAATAATGCAAAAGAATTTGAGTGCGCTAAATGTGTAATTTTACAGTATTTTTCATTATCTATATAATTCTATCCCTTTATAGGATCATGGACAATAGTAAGCGCATTTGTATCTGTTTCTATGTATGATAAACCCTTGTTATATCGAAATCTTTTCATAAATCAATATTTGCATGAAACTTGTTTGCTATATACTGTGTGGGGGATGGGGGAGATGTATCAATAGAGTGTTTAAATTAGATTGCTACTTCACTACTTAACCAAATTATCTACATTGACTAATCCTTTAAATAGAAAAACGTTTACGAGTCACTTTTCGACAGAACGATGTTATGGAACGCACACATCACAACCCTCACTTCCACACTCGCCCCCACCTCACGTGAACAAAGGTGTTAACTTCTCTAAGAAGTGTTAATTGATTTATCATATGGCATTTGATCGATTCGCGAAAGCTGTCTGACTCCACACTTCGCAGTGTGAAAAGTGAAACTTCTGAAACCCGACACATTACGGTATCAACAGCGTTACCCTATGCCCAGTGGTATCTGATATAAAAACCTGTCCAATTTGACCTATCATGATATCTACAGAAACACCTGTCTAATATTAGACCCCACATAACTATTATATAAACCAATCTTCATAAGAATACAAAAAGAGATTATATAGATTTAACGAACATTAATTTTTTGTCTGAAATACTCTTTTATCAGGTATCAAGAATAGTTCTCGGATATCACGGGGGAAATAAGTCAGGAAACTGTCATTGCAAAGCTTTGAAGTGCAATACATGTTAAAGTGCAGTATGCAGAATAGTGGTAATTTACGTAGAGCTAAATGATTGTTTTTAGTCCATAAAATAAAAATGAAATAAAATCCGCTGAAAATGTTATTCGATTCTTTACTAAGAAAGTGAAATATGTTTTGTTTTATAACTGAACGATCCGGCTATGAACTGTTATTTTTTTTATTATTTGTGTAATTACTGTATCTAATAGATTGAGAATAATCTCTTAGTGTCCCATACCATTATACACTTATTGCCCTGGTGGGAGGGAGATCTGAAGAGTTATTTCCCCGAGATAAATCATGTTTCCCGAGGGCAAACCATTACGTTTTCACCGAAACAAGAAGGTAGCCCTTATGTGTAACATTGGTATCCTGTTACCAACAAAACACGGTCTAGTACATCATAGTACCATTATTTACCGTACTGTATAACACGGCATAGTCGTGGGTAAATTCCTTCGTGGTTTAAAGCCATTTAGATCGTTTCGTGCTAAATTCTTCGTGGATATCCTATATTAACCAACTGTAGACACGTATATCATTCAAATTCGTTGTATTCATTTCCATGGTTTAACAGCAACCACGAAAACCACGAATGTGTATACACAACGAATATTTCATGTTACACAGTTACTAGTAAGTGGGGTTAGTGATATCAATGCCAAAACCTTCAGGTTGGAACTTGTCTACTGTATGAATCTATTGCAGCTAGCAGGCTGGACATAGGAAACAGCAAAAATGCCAACGTTACTAGCGCGTGAAGCCCGGTATGAGTCTACAGAAACAAACAGCAATGTTCAGTTCGAGCTTATATAATATGGACCTACGATGGCTTAAGGTACGAAGACTCTTTAGGGATGGTTATTGATTATATACAAATACTGTATTCCTTTGGTAGGATACAGACAGTTGAATGCATTCCCATAAGGAGTGTAACTGTTCGTAGCAGTAAATTAGATTCCACAAATGAACTGTAGAATTATGATTCTTTATACATATGTTTGACAGATCTCACATAAGTGCTGTATATGTAGCATTAGACAAGGCAATGCCATTATGTCATAAAACTTATGCAATATTAGGTAGGATCACTGTCTAATGGAGTTTTTAAGCAGGAGGATGTAGAAAAAAATGTTTACATGTATGGCAGGAATGGAAGGGATGTCTTTACTTTAATGGAGTAGAGATATGTCACATTAAATATATTGTAGACAATGCCCATACACTAAGTGGAATTACCGAATCCTTACCAGAAAATTACAGGTTAGGGAAACACGATTAGCTTAAAAGCCGAATGGTACGTCAGATGATAAAACGCACTCAAAAACATCGCTGTTAAACATTACAGTAATGTCTTTGACGTACGATAATCTAAGGAGGAAACTAACAAATAAGTTACACCAGGAATGCCAACATACAAATTACAATGATCCAATGAAGGTTTATCTCAGTAAACTTGTGCCGTACTCACGCTCTTCTTATTGCAAAACTAGGTGCGACACGTCAAATGAGTAATAAGAGTTCCCATAACCGAGAGTTTAAAATCTATACGTAATATTTGCCATTTTATTTCTTATGTGAAATCTGATAGCACACAACAAGCAACACCACAACGGTTAGAAACTCATATTTTCTTCGGATGTTTTCGTGATTTGCACGGCTTTTCGGACATAACTTGAACGTCAGGAGAAAATCAAGTATTCTACCATGAGCTGATTTTGTTGTGTTTGTTTCACTTGTATTTATCGCTGCTGTTGGCCCGGATGGAATCGCACAAGGGGTCTTCGTTTCAAGAAGAGGAAGAAATGGAGATTAAACATCTTTTCCGTTCCTATCGGGTAGTAGAACCCCGATCGTAGAATCTACCATGCCAAAATGACCACTGTAACATAACTATACATTTTAATTGAAGTACATATTGTTTTGCTCTATTACCTACGAATGAAATATAATAATACTTATACACCAGATAGATACAAAAGAAAACTTTTTTGTAAAGATAAAGGTTCAAATTCTCTGAATATCAATGCGTACGACGACTTCGGGAATCGAGACAGTGGCCACCTGCGTGGAAGGCCGGAGTGTTTACCACGCGAACAATCCGCCCATGATGATGTATTCAATGTAATGTGATTGATTCAATAGTAACTAAACAATAGTTAAATGATTTATTTGCTGATTCATTTGGTTCATTAGGCAATCTGGAGTATAATTTCTTGTCGGACATTCTATATATCAGACTAATAAAATGAAAGGTAACTTTCATCTATTCCAGAAAGATGATAGCTGTATGTATTACAGTTGATATGTAATTGCTCCAGGCCATGGTTTGAAGACCAATGTTTCCAAAAGAGTGGTTTTATCTAAGGAAATGCGTGACCCGGGACAGATAATTCACTCAATGGGCCAGTGGTTTACCCAGTGGCGTGTAAAGTTACAATTTTAGGCATTTATAAACGTTTTGATGGCACATTTAAAAGTAACGGCAACTGTTTATCAACATATGAACAAAGGACTTTTTCGTAATTGTTGTATCTCGTGTTCAAATGATACAGTATATTTTTATCTAGGTCAAGTCATTCGGCCTAAAGGTGTATTAATGAAGGTCGTGCTTTGTATGTTATCGTTAAAATGGGAATATTACAAGACTTGTATGATGAAGATATTGTGATAAACAGAAACAGAACAAAACACTATACATCTCATGCACACACACAGGCATACACACATATGATATATTAGCCAGGTGGCATAGGACTAGTAGTTAGCGCCTGATAAGGCAGCTCCTGCGAATTCCTCATTATTGTATTGATTAATATATATATGATAATTGTATTGACTGTATAAAATTGAATATCTATGTACTGTAAAGCGCGTTAGAGTGGCTTATGTTAGCAAGATAGGGTGCTATATCAAATGTTGTGTATCTATTTTTTATAAGTTTGATTTATTAATCAATATGAAAACTTATGAACGTATTTAATTTGGAAGGGTTTAACATTGGTATGACGGTACCGCAGTAATCTCTTTTGAACATTGACATGATTCATAATATACATAATTTACTGAAGAAATTTGAAATTGACCTTCTCTAAGTTATGAAATTCCCACAATTTAGAGGTTTTATGCATCTTTCCTTTTGTTCCACAGTAGCTTAGATCAAATATGATTTCCTTGGAGGACAACACAGCTGCATGATGCAGTATAAATAATTGTTAGGCACACAGTATATATTATCAAATTTTAAAGGCGCAATCAAATCATCTGTGTTTGTATTACCTTCATCTATGAAGCGCTAATAATTGAAAGTTTTCTTCAGTTTTATCAGGTGACAAAGATGGAACCAGAATCCCCATCTCTCAATTCAACACAATGGGCCTCGATTCCTTTCTTTTTCTTTCTCTATTACGCTAAAGCATTGATTGTCCCATTTTCAGAATAATGTGACCGGGTAGGGTACTATGTCATCGTTTTCCAGGGGACGGATGTGCCGTTTGATTGCAGCAGCTAATGGCATTATCGTCACATGACCTAATTTGTTGCAAAGATGTAAAACCAAATTCAACAATAAATGATTCAATTATTTTCAAATGTGAAAACGGCTTTAAGCCCATTTCATTTGTAACATATTTAGAAATGAGGAAATACGTTGAGGTTGCTACAAATCTTTCAATTAACACTCGTGTGAAGTATTTGAAATAATATCAATTTCCGCCCGGAAATGCGAGACCTTTCAAGATCGCGCTTCTGAATGTCTTTCATGTTGATATTAAGACGTTTTGTTAATTATACTCGGGAATATCGTAACAAACAATGCGGAGTATGACACATGAATAATAAAAAACCAAGATAGTTGTTTTTTTCAGTTCTGGCAGATGTCAAAATGTAAATGTCAACTTCAAAATTGTGTGAATGCCGTTCTTGATGTGACTCATTAGTGTAATCCTCGTGGAATGGACACTAACGCGTTTGAGGTTGTTTTAAAAGATCACAACTTTCGTTACATAACGGTTGCGACAAAAAAAGGCTTTCTTCCTTCATCCGTGTTCGTAACTTCTTGTGTCAAACATAACTGATGCAGGTGATAAAAATATCTTTGTTTTCGTTTATTCGAAATTTTGAACGTGCACTGTACAGTTAATGACATCAGAGCAATAAATATGTCTTGTTGCATGGATTGTTTTTATGTAGTTAATAAAAAGTACCAACAGTGTAAAAGAGTACTGCCATCTAAGGAGACATTCTTGAATGATGTACACCAGCACTACTGTCACCTAGTTGCAATGTGGAGTGTAACATAGCGTGCTATAATAATACAAAGGTTAAGAGGGAAAACGAGATTCAATATTAATGTTTCCTACTGTGGTGTATGGATTGATATGGTTGTAATTCGAACAATAACGAGTTTTTTTTGGTTTTTTTGTTGTTTTTTTCTGTGAATACATAATTTATTTGATAAGTGAATATTTTTAATGTTTTATCTAATATGTTTGATTATCACTTATAAAAACAAAATATATTGTGTAGTTCAGCATGATTAATTATTGTTCTTATCAAAAGAGCTGTACGACAGGAAACATGTAATAAAAAATGACATCAAAAAGAACCTTAAGTTAAAACAAAAAAGAATTATTGGAGCATTTTATAATAAGGCTACATCATTACATGTTCAAAGACATAATATTCACCTTTTTTTTTCTTTATTTTTTTGACATTGTTCATAAGTACATGATTATTCATACATATTAAACAAAAGGTGTCTATAAAGTTTTAAATAGTTTAGAAAACGTTTTTTTTTACACTCCTCCTCATCATCATTCATCAACATAATCATCATCTGTCATCATCACAATCAACATCGTCATCTGTCATCATTTTCACAATCACCATCATCCTGACATTTTTCTAAACATCATCATCATCATCACTATCATCTTACATCATCATCATCATCATCATCATCATCATCATCATCATCATCATCATCATCATCATCATCATCATCATCATCATCACCATCATCATCATCATCATCACTATCATCTTACATTATCACCATCATCATCATCATCATCATCATCATCATCATCATCATCATCATCCTGACATAATTCTTAACATCATCATCCCCATCATCAACTTCCTCATCCTCATCATCATCATATAAGATAGTATTCATAATATTCTCATCTGACATCATTTGACATCATCATTACCATCAACATCATCAGCCATCATTATCCTATGTCATCATTTTCATCCGATAACATAAGCAGATATTAAAAAAATTGCCGATGCCATGTACATACATAAGGACATATACACTGAGACACTGATGCAAAAACAATATATATAAACATAAGACATCAAACATTGAGCAAAACCAAATAAACTGAAACAAAAACAACAAAAACATTTTTTTATTTTTAGGTTGATGATGATTATGTTTATGTTTTAGGATCGTTTTGTTAAGGTCTTACGATTGTTATGTTTAGAATTTAGAATTGTTATGTTACGTTTTCGGGATTGCTACACATTGGTTTCGGAATTTTCATTTTTAGATTTGATGATTGATGTGGTTAAAGAGTATGATTATTATTAGGTTTTGAGGTTTCATGCATACGTTTGAGGATTATTACGTTTAGATTTGAGAATTATTATATCTAATTTCGATGTTGTAATGTTAAGGCTTAGGGGTGTTAGTTAAGTTTATCACTTTTATGTTAGGGTTTTTGTGATTATATAGAGTTTACACAACCGACAAGAATTATGTTAATTGTTTCTACCACTGTTTTTTCCAACTGACGGCCGGGTGCTGGCTGGCCTGTACTTGTTTACATGCAACCATTTGACACGCGTAGTAATATTTACAAGAGTGTGATAAAGTCATTGATATTCAAAACACGAAGATTACTTTTAAAGCCCCATGAAACATTTATTTCGTTTCACAAAATAAGAATATATCAATACTGTACATTTGATGATGTAACAACGAATGAAAACAGTCGAAATTGACTTGTTTCTGTTGCACAATTTCTGCCGAGGCTCTTCCGCGCCGGGTAAGGGCGTGATTAGGCCGCCTAGTCCATGTACCTATAAATAGTTACAAACAAAGTTATATTGGCGGGGATTCTGGACAAGAAAGTTTCTTCTTCTTTATTTAACAGCACTCGTGGTCGTTTTGGTGCAGCATAGTTTATTTTAATATGAAATTATATTTTGTGCAAATTTTGTTTAAATGAGATCGATCGGATTTATTGTTATTGGATTCTATAATTCTTTATACTGAAGTAAGTCACTATCTTCAACCAGTTTTGACTAGACTCTATATTATTGTTAATTGTATGATTAGTTAATTGATAGCTGTTTACTGGAGGCCTATTATCTAGATAGATCTACCTGCATTATTTGATTCGAGGGTACGCCACTGTCATTCAACTTCTGTACTAGGTAATTTCGTGCACTATGGTTTGCTAGTCAGACCTGAAAGTAAAATTAAATAAAGGCAACTCCCAACTTGTGCTTAAAATTGACTGAATCGTGGAATTTAAATCGAAGTATTGAGCAATTTCAACTCTTTTTAGGGCCTATTTTTATGTAAATTATGAGTTGAAGGCCTATATTACTTTACAGTAGAATAATATGTTGTGCATTTGTACAAACCTGCATTTTTTGCCATAGTCGACATGAATTTTCCAAGTTTGTTTACGCCGACAGGTTGTGCTTTATACCAATTCGGGGATTTTGACATGTTGGTGTTGGTGGGTTGGGACCTGGTCTTGTTTTGGTTTGGCGTTCATTGTATTACAAATAATTGTCATTTCCCAAGTCGTTACACACGACCACATCACCCCATTTCATTTCGTGATGTTCTGTATATGCCCCGGAAACAGACGGTTCGTAAGAGGGATTCAGGATTGTCATTACCAAACTGATTTGATTCGTATAATTTGTTGATGTCTTCATCAGAAATAGGATCAGTTTTATTTTCTTAAATTCCCTTTCCACCCCTTTTCAATTTTGTTTGCTTTGTTAAGATGACTTCTGTCACTTTTTGAAATGCCTTACTTGTCGAAATTTGAAAGCCGTAATCATTACATTTTAGGTGCCTGTCAACACTGCATGAAATTCCCCTAATAGTTCTAGGTTCTAGATCTTTTTCATTCTTTCCTTTCACATTCATGAACAATATGCAAAGAAATTTGCATAGTTCCTGGGGTGGTATTTGTATGATTGGCCGTGACTCCTTCAGGTTTTGGCAGAGAAATTCTGACTGTTTGTTCATATCAGATTCGGTCTTTGTCTGTGTGTTCCTGTTCTGTTCATCTCTATTGAATTTATCGATATCAATGTTGATGAGCTCGTTATCGGAATCTGGTAGATTGATTGGCGTTTTGGTTGGGGAAAGGGCAGAATAGGCATTCTTCTTGCCTTACTTTGTTATGGTATGGGGGAGGTTCTGGGCAGGGGCATTGCCGGTGGGATGGCCCGCCCGGGGATTATATCAAATCTATACCTGGCCTCGGTGACTATCTTACCGCTGGACTTAGGTCTGATTTCAAAACTACGGAAACCCACGTTATAAGATTCTAGCTGTCGGAACGGCACACTACCGATGCAGGTGTCATCCAATTCAATGTAAAAAGTCATTGCCCATCATCGAACAAACGTTTCAACCTTTAACTTCCGAGCGAAATACACTGCAAAACAGTTTCGCCGCGTATGATATTTAAAGGATTTTGAAATTTGCGGTGGTATATCGTGATTATACTGTCACAGTTTACGTTTTACTGGCGACGCAGATCGAAGCCATTACAACGGAAATTTGCGACAGTATAATCATGGTAAACCGCCACAAATCTTAAAATAGTGCAAGGTTATCCTCATTCTAATTAATATCAGCTTAAACCACCAGAAGAAAAGACGACTGTATGATATTTGTTTTTTCTTCCAATCCGAAGCGGAATTATATCGATATTTTGGGGTCACGCTATTGTTATTGACGTCATTAATAATAGATTGTTGGCGTGTCGAGGTCATTTTGGGCCAATAACGAAGTTAGCAAACGTCATTCGGGCTTCATATGCAAATTAGATTTATTTTTGGACCAATTGACCAATCAAATGCCATATTACATCTTAGATAAATTTGAATCTCTTTTGATTGCCAAAAGCTCTTCAATAAGATGAAGTTTTCTACAGATATCCTATGAATCAATAATATGAACATCATGTCTACATGCTGCGGTTGAATCACATATCAACGGAAATATTCCATAATCGGGTACAAAAACGTTCCGGTTGTATCATTTGTAATGCTTACCTTTTGCTTAGTGTTTAGTGAAGAAGAAAAGTGACATGTTTTTTCGAACATCTTGAAAAAGTAGTATAAATAACACATTTAATATTGTGTTTTGTCATATACATGTAGTATCCGATCGCGGTAATAATAATGTTAATATTAGCCTTTTAAAAGGCACTATTTCACTATCCCATTTTGTATATTTTCTTATCCTATTTTACTATTTCGTTGATTTACATTAATGGAATGAGATTAACTGCTCTACACAGATTTTATCATTTATGGATTTTATAAAACAAATATAATTAAAATTTAAAATTTAATCCCGCTTTGCTTCCTCAATATACATTTACGACCAAGCAGTTTCAGGATACCCGTGCCATTGCAAAAAAACGAAACTCTATGCGTTGGAAACAGTTTCTTTCCTACATGGCTATAACTTTGATAAATCGTTTATGGAAAAAAACAATCCATGCACTCTTCGGGACGTTTTATAAAAATAAATAAAAAATAAAGACGGATTAAGCAAAATATGATTAACGATAGTGCTCTGAGTGTAAAATAAACAGCATTGTTAGTGCGGGATTCGAACCCCTGACATAAGATTGTTTTACTATCGCTCTAACCAACTGAGCTACATGTACATGGGTAATAATTAGTATTAACATATCTCCCTTCTTCAGCTTAGTAAACTCTGACTGCGTATAAATTAGCGTATACGCAGTAAAAAAGGCTTGGCGGATTGATATCTGTTTCAAATATGGCGCCGTTCACGTTTAAGCGCGATAACTGTTCGATGACAGCCACTGTTTGGTTCCTGCAACATCTTAGATACATGGACTATATTTACGATCCATTATGTTTGATTGTGCAACAAATGTTTACTGGCAAACTTCTTATTCCATGCGGGCATATTCAAAATTCTTTGACGCTAACGCAAACAATGGCGGTTCCTTTTATGACTTTCGACCACGTCATTACCAGAGCGGTGTGTCAATACGTGTACATAGTGATCTTTAGAAATTAGTAAATATGTTCAAAGTACTACTTATACTACTTAATTAAAAATTCACAAGCGATGAAAAGAAGACAATAGTGTTGTTCACTGCATATTTTCTTTGTAAATCATTTAAACATTGTTTATGATGTAAATACAAGGATTGATCTGCACCATAGAATATGTTCGTTGCCAACTGCGTTCATACTACCGTATACGATCAACATGCAGGTCAATCCTTAGTTATAATAATTCGAGGTTCTTATACACCGCTTTATTACAGGTCGAAGTTCGTCTCAAAGCGGTTAACAAATTATTATCCTTGGGCCTTTGGAGAGACGAAGACGCACCGGATTAAACCAGATTTGGCCACCCCCAGAGAAGTTAATTCCTTTCTTTATATTAAGACGGCTATTATAGCCGTATAATCCTGTTCCCTGCCACTTCACGTGTATAAAGGAGCAACGTAAGTCAGTGGTACGTAGTCTGTCAAATCTCCAATGTATGATGCGTGAGATATATACTATTCTCCGCAATACACGTTTTTGCTAATGCACTAAGAAGGGATCGGTTGCTTATTTGTGTAAATGTAGTTTTTGTGAGCCTTAATGTTTTTAAAATTTAAACTTTATACATTTTACAACAACTGCAAAAAAGATATCAACTTATATATTAAGTAACTCTTGTTGGATCGGATGCTATAGTGGAGCCCCTGTGAACGTCGTCTGCTAGCGATGCTAATCTGAACGAAATGTCCTTGGAATCGTTATCACCTACTGAAAGGACCAATCATTTTAATTAAAAATTTCCGAGTATATATGCTTCTGAAAAGAATTTAATATTCCAGTCGATGGAAAAATAAGCGTTTCCGAGGAAACAATCGAGTCCGTTCAGCGCCGCATCACTTCCAATCCAAATACATGTAACCTATCAATGCGCGAAAAACAGCTTTAATTTTAAAAAAGCAGAAGTTATGCAATTATAAAGTTTTTCAACATATACACACTCATATGAAATAAATAATAAAGGAAAGTTTGTGTCCAAAATTCGGCTGTTCTGGGATTTGCACTTACTGATAAGCCGGAAATTCAAACGTATTTTTGCTTCAGTTACTATACAAAACAAACTATATTAATGTAAATATAAGCATTGAACTGTTACCAGATACAGTATACAGTCGATATGAATGCAATTTGAGTGACAGATTAATATTCTATTGATTTGTCACTCAAATTGCATTCATATCGACTGTAGAATGCATATGGTAACGGTTCAATGCTTAAATGTACACTTTATCAACATGGAAATAGATTCTATATGTATTGCCCTTGTTGTAGAGAAACATAATTATTTGTTTCTCCAAGATTTATCATGTCTCAAGAGTGCAAAGAAAACAAACAATCTTGTTTCCCTACCACAAGTGTACAACTATTATAGTAAGTCGAAATGAATCAATAATCAAATAGTAATGATGATCTGGTTGAAGTGCCATTTAATTCGTTTGCTTCAGCTATTTGAAAGTCTGTTGTAAAGACCTTGCTCATTTTTCCAGAGAAGTTCCGAATACTTGAAATATGATCGGGGAAACTCGAGCGCATGAGTAAGACATTATGTAATAATATCCGGTCATGTGATCAATATCATCAAATCAAAAACGCTGTAATAAAGATAAAGTAAAATAATATTGTATATCGTAGGGATGTTGTTGATACAAGACATGTTTCATTTTGGTTGTCTTCTAGAGGAAATGGTAACAAACGGTATTGCGGATCCTGTACCACTACCAAAAGTTATAACTACGCACTTGAAACTGTTTTTTTTTTATACCTTTGAAAGAGCACTGCTGAAAAGGATCCAATACATTGCATGATTTTAATTAAAATCGATAAGAAAGATTAAATAAGCAAATATAATCAATAAATGGGATCTTAGTGGGAAAAAAACAGCGGGGCTCGACCGGGGTCCGTATTCATGAAACCATTCTAATGCTCAAACTCATATCTTGTGCACGAGCTCAATGCCTTGTTTCCTCGACAAATGAATACAAAAAGTCACATCTTGGCAATTATATTGAAGCAATTTGGAGAAGCTTGAAGCAAAATACTCCTTTTTTTCAATATTTTTACTTAACTTTTTGACCGTATTATATGATTTAAGGACGTTACACGAAAGTTGGCTTGAGTATGAGAATCGTTTCATGAATGCAGGCTTGGGGTTCGAACCCTGGGCTTAAGCTTGTTAAACTATTGCTCTCATTGATTGAGCGTTTTAGGTCAAGGGAATATACCTGGCCCAACTGTGCCTCAGTTAAATCCAAACGAAAATTTGAAGGAAGCTACAGAAATTAAATGGTACAATGAGACGGTAATCGTTAAAAACAAAACAAAAATATACTTGTACAGATACGTGCACACATTTGAGGCAAAAAGAAAGCCCTTTAACAATTTCTACAAATGACGCTAATGATTTTAAGTATTAATGGCCTTAAGGACCCTGCTCCACTACATTACAGTTTTTCCTATACAGTTACTTCTCCTTAACTTCCGTTTTGATATACATATATGTAACTGTATGACATTTGGATATTTAGTACACTTCTGTTGACCAGTTATCTCAATCGCTTACAGTGATGGTTTAACGATCTGGCCCCAGGATCATGAAACACTCTTAGACTTTAGTTTTTGCTTAGCCAATCATGTTTGACGTCACTTTTAATGACTCTATTTGTGATTGGCAAAGTCGAAAGTTAAGACAATTTTAAACTTAAGATCATTGCATGATCTCGGAGCCAGAAGTACAGGGTTCGAATCCCAGTGTAGCCCCCTTGAATCCTTTAATACTGAACAATCTTGTTGGTTATATTTGGTTGAATTCATCTTTATAACCTTTTTGCTGATTTCCGCAAAGTATGATTTCTTTTTCAGAAATGAAATAGTAACACTTAGTCACTGTTTTGTGAAGTGGTACGAGGGTCCTTAAGCTCACACTGTGCAAGTATCAGATTACTTACACACTCGTCAGACGGACTAACTGTTGACTTTGTACAATGTAGCAGTTTCTATTGAAAACGAGTTTGTTATTTTCATATTAAACAAACAGGAAATTAATTTCATAGAATTTCGCGAAATCCACAGACATGTCCAGCCTGTATCTGTTGAGTGAAAGAGTCTTTACAGAAAATAGCAACCACAGCATGACAATAGAAATCCTTAAATGCAAGGAAGTCACGTACTTGTGTGTTAAACAATTGTGCTTAATGGCGAGAATTGGAGAATGTTACGTAAAATTACTAACATTTCAATTGCTGTTCACGTACTGATTTTTGTAACAATGAATCGTTTGTTGTATTTTCATTAAGTACACATTGGCAAAACAATCTAAAAAATGATCTTTACTTATACCACGAATTTCTTTTATAAAGCGTTTTAGTCAATGTTATGAATGCTGTTTGTTAGTTTAATATTTGTTTATGATTACTAATTCAGTCATCCTTGAAATTCCCATGTTTTCACTTCACCTCTGGCATATGTGATAGTGAAATTGAAGGCACGCAGAAAGCTATTTGATTGGTCTTAGGTATAAACTCTGACCAATCGCTAGGCTGATATCTGTCCTTTGAAGATTACGGAGGACACTGGACAAAATAGGGCAATCTTTTGTTGTACATTAAAAGGTCAAACTGTTCTACTTGTCTCATCGCCAAGGAGGCACCCTTTAGAACAATTGATTTCGACACAACATATTCCGTGGGTGCAAAGATCGTAAGTGAGCGTAAACACTGGTATTTTGATCATGCATTTCATGAAACATTGGTGGAAATATTAATGCATTTCAAATTTTGTTATATCTATTATATATAATAAGATATTATTCAATATGTTATAAAAAAAATCCTAAAGAATGATATTGTGTAAAATGGTTTAGTTTCACATTTGATTTCTGATAATTTCAATTTAATATTGTTTTGAAATGTGAATGATATTATTTGCGTGAAAACTTTCCGGAAGTCACAGAATGTTAGACCAGTAATATTAAACCTGGTAAATCTAGCTATTGTTATATGTATTTTCATATTCACAATCAATTTCTGATGCCTAGTTTACTTGTAAAAAACAAAAAGCTTCAAACTTACAGGAAAAAAACCTGCCGATGTTAGCATGCTGTACCAGGACGCGTCGATGTGACGGGGTTTCAGTGAAAGTTATTTTAGGACTCTAGCATGTCTCCCATCTGTCTATGCGCAATATCAGGGGTCAGATGCGTGTGCCACGTCGAGTGATTTGTGTGTTTGTTTATTCAGCAGGGAGGCCTTTTATAAAGAGTAAACGCTCTATCTGACCTTTGAAGGGTACGTAGGTTGGAAAGGCCACCGAAACGACGTATTTAGCTACCCACGGTTACAAAGACATATCTAGAAAGGTACTCTACCAGTGCGCCATTGAACCCTTGTCGGCTACAGCAATGTATACAGAACCAACACTTAGTGGTAGAATCCTGGAAAAAAAATTCATCTGAGCTCTGTTCATTGAACAAAACCGAAGCTTTTTGTTTTTTGTTTGTTTGTTTAAACATATGTCATTACTTCTAAATTCAAGCAAGAGGATTGGGCACAAGTTATGATAATTTATAAGAAAAGACTGCTCCTCAACAACAGTAAAACATTGTGACAGAAAGGACCTACTAGTTTCATTTAAATCACATTAAAGCTATGACAAAAACTAATTAAGGCAGGCCCTCTCTCGATGATTTATGTGTGAAACATCTTTTTTTCATTCTTTAAAGCACTAAACAGTGTATGAGAAGTACGAAAAGTCTATCAAACACATGGCTACCTAAACTCATTTTCAAACTAGAGTATCTTGAACACATCCAGAATGCTCCAAAACGACCTTCAGCGAGGACAAAAGCGCCATGTGATCCTGAAAAACAACAATTTTAATTTTTCACACTAAAAACTAGTTTTGGGACAGAGAGGATATCCTTTATGTATTGTACAACAATTATGAACAAAGTTATTTAACCTAATAATGATTACCGTTCTTGGCTATGATGTTAGCGCGCGGCAGCTCTTGTTGCGGAAGGAAAACAGAGTACCCGGAGAAAACCCACGTGGTCGGGCAGGTGACCCCATACCTTTTCACGTCCGACTGGGGAATCGAACCCCGGCCGCCTTGGTAAAAGACAAGTATTAATATATTCTACTTTGCCAGGGTTTTATATAACGATGATCTTCAATCTACATTGGAACTTTTTCCGGTCATGGTCCTACTCTACTCACACCGATGGATTTGTATTCACTCTGCCGATGTAGGTTTGTCAGTAGACTAATATAATCCTCCCCTACTTTGCTGGTGTGACAGAGAAATGTTCATCCTGACCCTGACTTAGATGGTGCCATTTTGCACGAGGCTATCTCCCCCTGGGGGATGACAAGCTGATCTTTTCCGGCTCAAAAGGGAAACATCCTGTAAAAAGTGGGAGAAATCAAGACAAATTCCGCATATGGTACAAGAAACGAGTATCCCTTATTTTTCTTGTTAGAGTCCACAATGTCATTCCTTATGCTTTGTATTTTCCTCAATACCTGGTGTCGCCTTTTCTACACATGATGCTAAAGATAACACTAGAACAGGCGTGTTTGTTTTAATGTTGCTCAGTCATGTACAATTAAATATACCATGACAATCAATGTTTCAATGTTACTGTTGATAAAATCCGTTCATACGTGAATGATAATCATTTCAAGTTGTATGGGCGGGCTATTTAGCTCAGGCTAAAACCCAAAGACAAGAAAAGACGTCAAGAAAACTGAACAATATGCTTCTGCTGACATTTAGATGTTCGTCGTGCTATAGTGTGTTAGGTGATCATCTTACCTAATTCGTCATCTCCGACAGACTCCGTAAGAAATTCTGTATCTTTCAACGTAAATGGATTCCCAAAATTTGCAAAACCCTATTAGTTTGTCGTTCTATGCTATTTGAACAGTGGTTTAACAGAACATTGAGATTGCGTAGACCATACACAACATACCATTAAACCAATATAAATAATGGACAATGACTATCCAAGCTTATAATCGCTACCGTATGCCGTGGTACGACCAATATACAATGTATTGATCTAATATTAAGTTCCTTTATTAAGATATAAATGCAATTGGTCTTTATCTCTTTTTCATGTATTAATGCTGAACGTCTTGTATCGGGATCTTGTTACTTTCATTTAAGATTTTATGACTTGCTTCTAAGTATCTTCATCAGAACAAGACATTTGACCTTTTCGAATAAAATAAACGCATCGTATATTCATGATGAAGCAGCGATATCAGGAAGGTAATTATGTTCTGAAACAGTTCTTTGTTGGTTTGCGGATATTGTCTGGAAATCATCTGAAAGACCACTAGTTTCATTCATCAAAGGGAAAAAAAGATTTTCATTATAAGGTTTCAAACGCTTGATTGGGGTCTATGTCATGCCCAGTGACGACATACAGCGAGGATCTCGTTGACCCAAGGGAATACATAAACGTAGCGTTTGATATAACCATACATTTCTCCTTTATAATGTAAGCTTACAGACAAATATCAGTTTGATGAGAAAACTATTTGAAAGGTTGCAGGAATATTCTTTGGGATGTTAACTTTATACATATATATATAACTTTACGATCATGTGTAGTTTAACATATTGCGTTTTGTTGCGACCACAGATTCAGCATGTACGCTATATTAGCTATATTCAAACACCTCTGAATTAGGTCAATTGTTTACATTCAAACTGGTTTCATGAAAACTAGTGAAAGGCTACATACATACTCGTTTAAATGCAATATATATCTAATATAAAATGATAGTCACATGTTCTGTCTTAACATATAGCGGTGTTTTCTTTGGTAATGCATATATCACCTGTATTAAGCTATTCAAAAGCCTCTAAAGTATGTCATTTGTAAGCTAATGATCATGACATAAGCCAACAGACAAACTTCAGTTTTAAGAAAAAATATATTTAAAGTTGCAAAAAATACGTACATTGTACTTGAATGTAAAATGTATATACATAACTTGTACACGTCATTTTTCATATATTGCATGTTGTTAAGCATTGAACTGTTACCAGATGTGACTTTGGGTAATGGATGACATCACTGAAGAACCACAACACTTCAAATTGTATCTACATTCTAAAACCTTGTGGATACCCTCGACTTTTACAAGGTTTTATAAATGCTGAATTTTAGTGATGTGGTTATTCACTGATATTATGCATAACTCAAAATCTCAAAACCGAGCCCCCATGTGTTGACGTTGACAGTAATTTCGTATCTAGAATGGCGCTTACAAGACCAGCATTGCTAAATGCTAACGAACCCAGAAAGTTCTCTGACTATAGGCATATTGATACCGAAATTATCTAGAGGCCATGTTTGTTTACCTAGGACACTTGGAGCTGTATTCCTACACTGACCGAATCACTGTAAATTGCAGTAAACAGTCTCATATACTGGAATCTGGTTTATTAACCACATGTAGGCAAATGCAACACAGAATGTAGATATTTGTTAATGAATGTCTGTAAGCTACATTAACCATTCACTGTACCCATGCGCCTCTAGTTTGGTTAGTTGAAAGTAAATAAAACACTAAATTGGAATAAATAGATATTTATAAAAACAAATTGTCATGTCTTACCAAGTTGCGTTAATGAAAAGCTATTTGAAAGTTACAGAAATGTTAATATATATGTTAGTAACAATTAGTGTAGTCATAGGCCCTTAGTTAGGTCCAGTACAGTGATGATGATACCAGCCTACATAGAAACTTCAGCTTAATGAAAAGCTATTTAAAAGTTAAATGTTAATATATCTGTTAGTAACAATTAGTGTTTCTATGGCTCCTTCGTTAGGTCCACTATCAACTCATGATGATATCAGCTTACATAGACACTCCAGTTGAATGAAAAGCTATTTAATGTGTTGCAGAATTACTCCTTTGAGTGTAATATATATAATATTAGTGAATGAACACGTGTCATGTCCTAACATATCGGGTTTTGTTGCGAATAAACATAATTGAACTACATTAATTGTGTCCATGTGCCACTAAGGTAGGTCTATTGTACATTCGATCATCTGGGAATACATGTTTTACAACAACGATACCCGTTACCGGCTATGAAGATAAATTCCATTTTGTTATGAGTGTATTTGTCACAGTAACACACCTAGGGACATACTTTTATAAAGACTGGCACACTCAGCATTTGCCTAGAAACATTTGAAGTTATTCTATAGACGTGGGGAGTTGCAATTTTCATCCAAATTCTCATTTTCGTATGAGATGACAGAACACATGATCGAACTAAAATGTATGGAATCTGAACAGTGTGTACTTCAATGCATTTTTAATAGCGGGATTTATTGACTGCGACTATATCAACAATGACAGAAGGTTTTGCCATTGTCTCATTATTAAGGATCCCTGTCCAATAGCACTGTAGTTGTTTTCCCCTTTATACAGTCAATTCCCCTCAACATTCGTTAGGATAAACCTGAAGCACACAATGCTTCCGCAGATCACGTGGCTCTATCGATTAGAACGATAGTATATCAATCTGAAGTCCAAAGCTCGAATTTTGGTTAAGCCTGCTGAATTGTTACGCTCGGCATATTGTTGGGGATTTTATTTTGTTTATTCCATCTTTATTATTTCTTATGAAAGTCCCTGGGATCCTTATATTTGAATGAGATAGAACTTTATCGTGTGTGAAGAAAAAACTGCTAATTTCTTCAGTCTTATTTGGTTTGGTTTATTGCGTTAAGCATCCTACCAGTCTAAAGTTATTAAAGGACGTGTCTCAATGGAGTTAACTATAATCGTGTTCTAGAGGCGGTATTTTGGTGTGTTTGCTTTCTGGTGATAGGTCGGGTCTGAGTTCTACCTCACTGAAATACCATGCCGGATACACGCAGCACAGTATTCCATCCGGTCGCATTATACTGACAACGAGTTAACTGATCTCTTTGTTAATCTTTAAATGCAGAACGTTTGGGACGGAAAACAGCTAGCTATTTAAAGGACTTCGATTGGTCCCCGCCTCATAACAGAACCAACTGACTTCATCACAATGGCAAACGTGCTGTTATAGCCAAAAGTGCGGTGGGGCTGAATGAGATGTAACATGGCAGAACGATTAGAAATACAAGTGTAAGTAAAGATAGGTTGCAAAAAATTATTATATGGCTTCATAACAACTTTTCCCGTATGGAAATATAACGTTGTGACCATTTAAACTAACAGTTCTGAAATCTTAACATTATATTTAAATATTTATCTATACAAATATACATATATATATTTAAATATCTACATGTATATATGATATTCATATGCATCTACAAATAAATGTTTCCCAGGGGGTGTTTCTGCTCTTATTTACTCAGCCCCGAAAAAGTCCAAATTCCCATACAGCGGACAAACAAACACTGGCTAGTCACTTGGAAACTTAGGCTTTACGAATTGACAATACGGTTATAAAGTGTTCAATTGATAATAAGGGATGCCTTCCACAAAATCCACAACGTAAAAAGAACAAAATTGTAATTGAACAGATGGTTGATATATATGATTAATATTGTTTATAGAATACAGACGAACACACTAAAATAACTAACATGATTGTCACATTTTCAATGACAAACAAAGTTGCCAATTATAACGTGTCGTTGTACAAATCAGCGTTATCTTGGAGACAGATTCAGTGTAAAGTTGTGTAACAATTCAATAATTAATAAATCAAATCCTCTTTGGCTTACATAAGAAGTTTATTTACAAGATGTTATATGGCGAGGTTTCTCACACATAACTGACGTCACAGACGACCAGAAATGCTGTTATCTTTAACATTAGTTGCCATTACAAAACATAAAAAAGTCTGAGATAGATGATAAGCTTACTCTTTGAATTGGATTGTCTTTAATCTCGTTGGTAACTGTTCTGCTGTTAAAAAGTGATCGGCGCCTGAGTTAAATATACTGACAATCATATGTCGCAATCAAATTGGCTTGACACTCTCAAATGTATATAAAAAAGGAACAGAAAAAATATCATGGCGTCAACACACAGGGACATAATTCGCATTTAATAACGTTCAGCGGATTGGTCGAGTGGTTAACACTCCGGCCTTCCATGCAGGTGGTCAGGGTTCGATCCCGGAAGTCGTCGTACGCATGGAATATTTCAGAGATATTTTATTTCACTGTCCACACAACAACCAGGTGGAGTATAAATTGGTATGTGTGGGTGTTACAGTATCTGTGCTGTAGCATTCAAGTAAGGTGGCAATAAAAATGATATCGTTGTAAGCACGGTCCCACTTCAAATAGAACACATTACATCTCCAGCACACACATATACACATAGGGAGATATTAGCCAGGTGGCATAGTACTGTAGCAGTTAGCGCCTAATAAGGCAGTTCCTGCGAATTCCATAATAATGAATTATGTACATACTAATTGTATTAATTGTATAAATTATATATCTATGCACTGTAAAGCGCTTTATAATGGTTTATTCTACGCCGTAGCTAGATAGGGCGCTATATCAAATGCTGTACATACTATCATTATTATAGCACAATATATCGTACATGTATACCAGAATTCGCCCGGTCAACACTTTGCCCTTCACTAGTTAAATTTATCTAAGTGTAAGTTTGCCCTTCACATGTTATTACAATATAGGGTACATACTTAACAAATATTTGCTGTTGTAAAACAAATTGCCCATATTGCAGAGGCCGAAAAGGCGAAAATTGAACGGCAGCGCCAATTTCCCGGTATGCATTAGTGTTAATTTGACATAATAGCATGCTTTTGCTTATGTACCCATATGTGGTACAGCGCTTTAGAGTAGTTTTACAAATTATATAGGGTGCCATATACATGCTCTATGTTATTAAGTCCCCACAAACAAAGTTTTGGGGACTTATTGTTTTTACTCCGTTTCTTATTATTAAGTCCCCCAAAACAATGTTTTGGGGACTTATTGTTTTTACTCTGTTACTTATTATTATTATTAAGTCCCCAAAAACAAAGTTTTGGGGACTTATTGTTTTTACTCCGTTTCTTATTATTCTTATTATTGTTTTTACTTCGTTTCTTATTATTAAGTCCCCCAAAACAAAGTTTTGAGGACTTATTGTTTTTACTCCGTTTCTTATTATTAAGTCCCCCAAAACAAAGTTTTGGGTACTTAAAGTTTTTACTCCGTTTCTTCTTATTAAGACCCCAAAACAAAGTTTTGGGGACTTATTGTTTTTACTCCGTTTCTTCTTCTTATTATTATTAAGTCACCTAAAACAAAGTTTTGGGGACTTATTGTTTTTACTCCGTTTCTTCTTCTTCTTCTTCTTCTTCTTCTTCTTCTTTTTCTTCTTCTTCTTCTTCTTCTTCTTCTTCTTCTTCTTCTTCTTCTTCTTCTTCTTCTTCTTCTTCAGCCATGAACTTGTCCGGAGGTCTTCTCACACATATACTCATTAGGGGGTCTAGGTGTGCAACAAGCTATTTTTATCTCGAACGGAAGTCCAAGATGGCCGCTATGAACTTTTGAAATTTTGGGGAATTTAAAATTTCTAAAGGTGTTCGCTAAGGTTAGCCAATGTCACCTATCCTATTTAAATGTTTTAGATATATATTCCAATGCATTCCAAATTTGGCCTGTAGGTGTATGATGGTTCCGCAAACACAACTATGACATCCGTTTTCTAATTAAACAAAATGGCCACCATATACTGGTTTCTGATTGGTCGAAGCTCCGTTGTAGTTCGATTTAGTTTCAATTTAGTATGTATGTGTAATATGGCATTGCAAACTCAACTGCGACATTTGTTTTCTAATTTGACAAAATAGCCACCATATACTGGGTTCTGATTGGTCCAAATATAGATGTTGTCTGATTGTCCCCGGAATCGGTACATAAGGGTTTTTAATACCGAACACAATGGTAACAGTTTCGAAAAGCTCAGTTGCCATGGTAACGAAATTTGGCCCTCTGATTGGTCGAAATTTAAATGTTGTCTGATTCTGCCTAAGTCCAACAGGGGTCGTTGGGGGACTTCTGTAACGGCCATCCGTTACAATTAGTTCTAGTTATTCTGTGTTCTTCTTCTTCTTCAGCCATGAACTTGTCCAGAGGTTTTCTCAGATACTGCTGTGCAGATCATCATGAAACTACTCACACATATTCATTAGGGGGTCTAGGTGTGCAACAAGCTATTTTGATCTCGAACGGAAGTCCAAGATGGCCGCTATGAATTTTTGAAATTTTGGGGAATTTAAAATTTCTAAAGGTGTTCGCTAAGGTTAGCCAATGTCACCTATCCTATTTTACATGTTTTACATATATTTTTCAATGCATTCAAAATTTGGCATGTAGGTGTATGATGTTACCGCAAACACAACTATGACATCCGTTTTCTAATTAAACAAAATGGATGCCATATACTGGTTTCTGATTGGTCGAAGCTCCGTTGTAGTTCGATTTAGTTTCAATTTAGTATGTATGTGTAATATGGCATTGCAAACTCAACTGCGACATTTGTTTTCTGATTTGACAAAATGGTCAACATATACTGGGTTCTGATTGGTCCAAATATAGATGTTGTCTGATTGTCCCCGGAATCGGTACATAAGGGTTTTGAGTGATGCCGAACACAATGGTAACAGTTTCGAAAAGCTCAGTTACCATGATAACGAATTGGTACATAGGGGTTTGAAAGAATGCAGAACATAATATTAACAGTTTCGAACAACTCAGTTGCCATGGTAATAAAATTGATGCCTTTTATTGGTCGAAATTTAGATGGCTGATTCTGCCAAAGATTTTAAGTCCAACAGGGGTTGTTTGGGGACTTCTGTAACGGCCATCCGTTACAATTAGGACTAGTTATTATTATTATTATTAAGTCCCCCAAAACAAAGTTTTGGGGTCTTATTGTTTTTACTCCGTTTCTTCTTCTTCTTCTTCTTCTTCTTCTTCTTCTTCTTCTTCTTCTTCTTCTTCTTCTTCTTATTATT